>NW_024412402.1:21512415-21600312 GCF_014898765.1 Herpailurus yagouaroundi | reverse complement strand
CCCCCCCCCATAACCATCGGTTTGTTCTCTATAGTGATGAGTCAGTTTCTTGGTTTACCTCTCTCTTCTTTTCCCCTTTGCTCATTTGTGTGTTACTTTTTTTATTTATTTATTTATTTAAATCTAAGTTAGTTAACATACAGGGTGGTATTGGTTTCAGAAGTAAAACCCAGTGATACATTACTTACATATAACCCAGTGCTCACCACAACAAGTGCTCTCCTTAATGCCCATCACCCATTAAGGCCATCCCCCCACCCACCTCCCCTCCAGCAACCCTCAATTGGTTCTCTGTTTTTAAGAGTCTCTCATGGTTTGCCTCCCTCTCTGTTTTTATCTTATTTTTCCTTCCCTTCCCCTATGTTCATCTGTTTTGTTTATTTATTTTTTTTTTCAACGTTTATTTATTTTTGGGACAGAGAGAGACAGAGCATGAACGGGGGACGGGCAGAGAGAGAGAGGGAGACACAGAATCGGAAACAGGCTCCAGGCTCTGAGCCATCAGCCCAGAGCCCGACGCGGGGCTCGAACTCACGGAGTGGGAGATCGTGACCTGGCTGAAGTCGGACGCTTAACCGACTGCGCCACCCAGGCGCCCCTGTTTTGTTTATTAAATTCTACATATGAGTGAAATCATATATTTTTCTTTCTCTAAGTTATTTTGCTTATCATAATACATTTCAGTTCCTTCCACACTGTTACAAATGGCAAGATTTCATTCTTTCTGATCGCTGATTAATATCCCATTGTACATATATACCACATCTTCTTTATCCATTCATCAGTAGATGGACATTTGGGCTCTTTCCATAATTTGGTTATTGCTGATGGTGCTGCTATAAATCATTTGTTTCATAAATTCCACATATGAGTGAAATCATATGGTATCTGTCTTTCTGTAACTCATTTATTTCACTTAACATAATGCTCTCTAACTCCATCTATGTCATTACAAATGGCAAGATTGCATTCTTTTTATGGTTGAATAATATTCCATATATATATATATATATATATATATATATATATATATATATACCATTTCTTTATCCACTAGTAAATCGATGGACACTTGGACTGCTTCCATAATTTGGCTATTGTAGATAATGCTGCTATGAACATTGGGATGGGTGTTTCCCTTTGAATTAGTATTTTTAGACTCTTTAGGTAAAAACCCTAGTAGAACAATTGCTGGATCATAGAGTAGTTCTATTTTCAACCTTTTGAGGAACTTCCATACTGTTCTCCAGAGTAGTTGCACCAGTTTGCATTCCCACCAACAGTGCAAGAAGGTCCCCCTTTTTCCACATCCTCAACAACACCTGTTATTTCTTGTGTTGTTGACTTTAGCCATTTTCACAGATGTGAGGTGATATCTCATTGTAGTTTTGATTTGTATTTCCCTGTGATCAGTAATAGTGAGCATTTTTTCATATATCTGTTGGGTCTCTGTGTGTCTTCTTTGGAAAAATGTCTATTCATATCTTCTACCCATTTTTTAATCAGATTATTCATTTTGGGGTTATTAAGTTTTATAAGTTCTTTACATATTTTGGATATTAACCCTTCATCAGATATGCACTTGCAAATATCCTCTCCCATTCCATATGTTGACTTTCAGTCTTGTTGATTGTTCTCTTTGCTGTGCAGAAGCTTTTTATTTTGGTTAACCCTCAATAGTTGACTTTTATTTTTGTTTACCTTGCCACAGGAGACATATCTAGAAAGAAGTTGCTACAGCCAATATCAAAGTGGTTATTGCCTGTGTTCTCCTCCTGGATTTTTATTTCAGGTCTCACATTTAGATCTTTACTCCATTTTTCATTTATTTTTGTTTATGATGCAATAAAGGGGTCCAGTTTTATTCCTTTACATGCTGCTGTCCAGTTTTCCCAAAACAATTTGTTGAAAATATTATCTTTTTCCCATTGGATATTCTTTCCTGTTTTGTCAAAGATTAATTGATCATAGAGTTGTAGGTTTATTTCTGGGTTTTCTATTTTGTTCTATTGATCTGTGTGTCTATTTTTGTGCCATACTATTTTGATCAGTACCGCTTTGTAATATAACTTGAAATCCAGAAATGTGATGTCTCCTGCTTTGCTTTTTCAAGGTTGTTTTAGCTATTCGGGTTGTTTTGTGGTCCTATACCAATTTTAGGATTCTCTGTTATAGCTCTGTAAAAAATGTTGTTGCTATTTTGGTAGGGATTTTATCAAATGTATGGATTGCTTTGGGTAGTATAGACTTTTTAATACTATAAAAGCATGGAATATCTTTCCATTTCTTTGTGTGGATGATCTATTCATTGTTGAAAGTGGGATATTAAAGCCTCTCCTATAATTGTGTTGCTATGTTTCTCCTTTCAGATCTATTAATATTTGCTCTGTTTATTTAGGGGCTCCAATGTTGGGTGCATAAATATTTACAATTTTCATATTCACTTGATGAATTGACCCCTCTATCATTATATAATAACTTTGACTCTTTTGACAGTTTTTTATTTAAGGTCTATTTGTATAAGTATAGCTACCCCAACTTTCTTGTGGTTTCCATTTGCATGGAATACCTTTTTAACATCCCTTCATTTTCAGTCTATATGTGACCTTAAAGCTGAAGTGAGTCTCTTGTAGGCAGAATACAGATTGTCATTTTTTTTATCCATTCAGCTACTCTATGTCTTTTTATTGGATAATTAATCCATTTACATTTAAAGTAATTATTGACTGGTATGGACTTACTATTGCCATGTTATTCATTGTTTCTAGATGTTTTGTAGTCTCTTTGTTCCATCGCCCTCTCTTGCCCTCTTCCTTTGTTTAATGATTTTCTGTGATGATGTGCTTTGGTTCCTTTCTCTTTCCCTTTTGTGTATCTACTATAGGTTTTTGTTTTGTAGTTATCATGAGGCTTACATAAAACATCTTACAGATGTTTTGCAGTCTATTTTAAACCCATAAAAACTTAAATTGAAATACACACAAAAGCTCTACATTTTTACATTCACCCATTTTATGTTTTTGATGTCATAATTTGTAACTTTTTCTATTGTATGTTCATTAACAAATTATTGTAGCCATATTTATCTTTAATACTTTTGTCTTCTAACCTATATACTAAAGTTATAAGTGATGTACCTGCCACATTACAAAATTAGGGTATTCTAAATTTACATATTTACCTTAATTCTTAGTTTTTCACATATTTGCATGTTGCTAATTAGCATCCTTTTATTTCAGCTTAAAAAACTCCCTTCAACATTTATTGTAAGGTCAATCTAGTGGCAATAAACTCCTTCAGCTTTTGTTTGTCTGGGAAAGTCTTTATCTTTCTTTCAATACTGAAGGACAACTTTGCCAGGTAAAGTATCCTTGATTGGAATTTTTCTTTTCTGTCAGAACTCTAAATATATCATACCACTTCTTTATGGCCTGCAAGGTTTCTACCAAAAAATCTGCCGGTTGTCTTACGCGGATTCCTTTGTGTACCAAGTCACTTCTCTCTTGCTTTTAATATTCTCTCCTTGTCTTTAACTTTTAACAATTTAATTGTAACGTGTCTTAGTGAGGATCTCTTTAGTTCCTCCACTTTTAGGCTTCCTGGATCTGTACGTATATTTTCTTTCCCCAGCTTAGGGAAGTTTTCAGTCATTATTTCTTTAAATAAGATTTCTGCTTCTTTCTCTCTCTTTCTCTCTTCTCCTACAATATCTTTACTATGTATATTCATTTGCTTGATGGTGGACTTAAGTTTCTTAAGCTATCGTCTCTCTTTTTTGTTCTTTTTTCCTTTTACTACTATGATTGGATGATATCCTTTGCACCATATTCTAGTTCATTAGTCCTTTCTTCCACTTAATCTAGGGTTCTGTGAACCCTTCTATTGAATTTTTCAGGGCAATTATTGTGTTCTTCATCTCTCTTTCTGTTTGGTACATTTCAATATTTTCTATCTCTGTTGAAATTCTCATGTCGTTAATGCATAACTCTCCTGACTTTGGTGACTGTATTTATTACATTAATTTGAACTTTACATTGAGCAAATCTCTTATGTCCATTTCATTAAGATCAGTTTCTGGAGATTGATCTTGTTCTTTTGTTTGAAACATATTCTCCTGTTTCTTCATTTTCCCTGACTCTGTGTTAGTTTTTGTGCATTAGATAAAACAGCCACCTTTCTCAGTCTTGACAGATTAGTCTTCCTTCTAGGAGATGAACCTCATCAATCAGCCATGTCTGAGCTCCTGGTTGCTTCCCAAATCTTTGTGAGTGTCCAACTCATTACCTTTGTTCTTAGTCCCAGTAGATGTGCATGTCTCAAAGGTGTGGGAAAAGCCCACACACCTCTTCAGACTTCCAGAGGACTACGAACCACCTGCCCCTTCAGATCCTCAATATAGGCTAATTGGAAGCCCAATATTCAGGCAGCAGCTGGGGGGATAATCAGGATATTAAATATATAGTCTAGCCTCTATCAGGGAGAAATTGGGAGCTGGGTGTTTTTGCCTACACACTGTGTGCTGAACCAGAGAGAATAGTCACTGGGAATGACTATTTACCCAAATAGAACCATCTTTTGGTTTTGCATGGTCCCAGGAGACTTTCTTTAAATGCTAAATCCCATCAATTCTCAGAGCTAGGTGATTTGGGATCCAGTCTTTTGGATGGCAGATATAATAGTTGGGGTGCTAAAGCTCCCTCCAGAGACAATCTGGAGACGTGTTCTTATTGTTGGAATGAGCTGGGGGACTGTGGAGGAAGAGTGCACACATTCAAGCTCCCAGGAGGATCCTAGTCAGCTCTCAGGTGCAGGATGATTAGAAGCCAGAACCACAGTATGCAGCTGGGAAAGTATGCAGTCATACTCCTTCCATGGAGAAATATGAGATGGGCATTTTTGTCTGCTTCATCTGTGCTGAGCCAGGGGATAAGAGGTGGGTAGCTGCAGGAAGTGCTTGCACACCCATCTGAAAATTGCTCTGTTGTTGTTTCTGTTGTTTTTTAATAGTGTTTACAGGATTCATGAATGTTGAGCTTCATTGGCTATCACAGGTAGGTGACTAAGGATGAAGGTTCATTCCTCAGGTGACAGCCTTAAACAATGGGGTACTAGATGTGTAGACAAGCTCCTTCCAGGGAGAAGCCAGAGGTTTGGTTTTATTGTTGGAGTGGGCCAGAAGGAGACAGCAAGAGATGTGCCCACTAGCTCTTTCAAACTCCTGAAAGGGTCTCAGTCAGCACTCAGATGCAGGTTGATTAGAAGCTGGGCCCTTAGGCAGCAGCTCAGAAAATATGCAAACGTTTTTCAGGAAAAATCTGGGAGATACGCATTTTTGTCTTCTCTGACTGCACTGTGTCTAAAGGAATAGCCACAGAGAGCACTTGTGTGCCTATTTGCAATTGTCTCTTTGTTTACTATAGTCCTACAGGACTTCTGAATGCAAGATCCACTAGCCTTTGGAAGTGATTTGAGGCTCTTACCTTGGGTGGCAGCTTCAAAAGTTGGGGTGCTATATGTGCAATACAAAGCCCTCACTTCTAAGGGAAAAACTGGGATTTGGGGGATGCTTCCTGATTATAAATGCTGTGATGTACTGGGAGTGAAGTTTATGGTGAAAGAGTGTCTCAGCCTTTCTTACCCATTTCACTGTCTGTATTTTTTCAGGCATCTAACGTGTTTCTGGATTTCTCTCAGAGGGAATTGATCCATGTATAATTGGCTGTTCAGTACATCCATGGGAGAAAGGAAAGTCAGGAGCCTTCTATGTGTCCATCTTGGTGATGTCAGAGGTGGTTGCATGGAAATCAAACCACTTTCCCTCAGTTTATCAGGGCAAGTGTGCATCATGTCTCTCAAGTATTGAGATTTTAGCCCAGGAGAAAAAGAGGAAGATTGGAGCTGTCTTGTAAATTATGTCAAAAGGTTTTGCCTAAGTAGCAGAGGGGCCCCAACCTCAAAATGATAGAGATAAATTCAGGACTGCTGAGGGCTGTAGGAGTTGAAAGCAATCACACACATGGGACCATAAGTCTGAACACATAGGCAAATAGACATAACAAATATTACCTTACAGTACATGGCATGTTCAGTGACATGACACAATACTTTCAGTGTGTTAGCCCTCATTTACAGTGCACTGTGCAAAATTTCAGTGGGTATAATTGTTTTAACATTGCATTTTCCATGTTCACCTATTACTTTATGCTGATGTTTTGCCTCAAATTATATGAGGTTTTGATTTTCACTGAATAAGCCTGTGCTTTTAGCATACCCCCAAAGAAGCAATTGGAAAGATTCAATGCTGTTTTTTTAAAAGGAAATAATATTGTCTAGGTTTCTTTTTCAATGTCCTGGTAGATTTAAAATACAACCACTGAGTCAAGGGGTCTGCAGAAGTGAGTGGTATTGAGAATGTGGAAGAACCCACCAAAGTGCCCACCAGTAGAGAGTTCTCTATACACCCCAAGCACAAAGCCACTTTGGGACATTTCCAGTCAATAAGGACCTTTCCTATGTCTTCTCCCTGCTTATTCTCACCACTCTCCCCCACCTTCCCATCCATGGCAGGAACAGAAACCAACCAAGAGTTGAGGGAGAAAGATGAAAACAAAGGGCTGGACACCAACTGACGAATTGATAAAGAAGATGTGGTTTATATATACAATGGAATACTACTTGGCAATGAGAGAGAATGAAATCATGCCATTTGCAGCAATATGGATGGAAGTGGAAGGTATTATGCTGCGTGAAATAAGTCAATCAGAGTCAATCATATCATATGTTTTCACTCATATGTGGATCTTGAGAAACTTAACAGAAGACCATGGGGGAAGGGAAGGGGAAAAAATAGTTACAGAGAGGAGGGAGGCAACCCATAAGAGATTCTTAAATACAGAGAACAAACTGAGGGTGGATGGGGGGGAGGGGGAAGTGGATTATGGGCATTAAGGAGAGCACTTGTTGGGATGGGCACTGGGTGTTGTGTGTAAGCAATGAACCACGGAATCTACCCCCCAAAACAAAGAGCACACTCTACACACTGTATGTTAGCCAATTTGACAATAAATTATATTTAAAAAAAAAGAAAAGAAAAGAAAGTGCTGGAAAATAGAGAACCAAGCACATCCCCCACTTCTCTCCCACTGTTAGCTCCAGGAGGATCCTACCTGAGGCTCACTTAAGCCAAAATAGGTAGGAGATTTAAAATTAAATCCAGTTAAGAATGATTATTATCTTTGCCTGGATATTGCAGTTTCTGAATTGAGGCCATTATGGCCATCATGTATTGGTAAGATGTACCTGCTAGGCATTTCCTTCTAAGGCAAAGGAAGATTTTGCCAGGTGAATAATTTTAAAGGGACAATAAGTTATATTCTGATCATGTCATGAGTTGTGAATGTTTATAGAGTGCTGAGTATGTTCTGGCCATTTTCCTTGCAATATCTAATATAATCCTTGCAACAGCAACCCTGAGTGTCTGAGTGTCATTATCCTCACTTCACAGCTGAGGAAGTTGAAGCGCAAAGAGGTTAAGAAATCTTTCCAATGACACCCAAGTACAAGCAGAGAAGCTGAGACTGACCTAACATGTCTCTGATTCCAAAGTTCTTGCTTTTGATCATCTCAAGTTAGACACATTCTTTCTGCTTGTGGGTTCATCGCAGTTTCTAAAATGTGGGTGTGGGAATCAGGGAGCATCCACGTGTTTGTTTGCATATCACTAAATTTCTTACACAGCTAAAGTCTGAACTCTATCTCTTTGATATTCAGCCCTTACCTTCCCTCTAGTCCAAACTGCTTCCCCAGTAGAAGCAGGTCCCACACAAGCAACAGCATTAAAAGTGAGGTTTCAGTTCCAGCCAGGAACAGAGATGTGACGTATGAAGGGTGTTCCTTTTTTTCTTCTTCACTACATACTTTGGAGTTACAACTGCACTTTAAAGAGAATGTCAGATTGGTGGAGTTGGTTAAGATCCAACATAAATGTTAGATGTTTGTTTTTAAACCAGGCCTCCTGAGCTAAAAAAAACCCAGCAAGCTTATGACAGGGAAAAACCTCCTTTTATGGGCATTCACGGGCACAATGACAGAGCTCCTCAGACTAAGATTTTCTTCTCTAGTCTAGAGACTCAAGGGTGCAAACAAAGTCAGATACTGGTCCAAATGACCTGATCAAACTTTTAAACAAATCCAGGTTCCTATGAAGCAGGCAGATAGGATGAGCCCCTTTTAAAGGAAAGGACTTGTTTTGGTTTAGAAACTAAAAAAAAGAAAGAGATGGCCTCGAGCACCTGGGCTTAACCCTTGACTCTCTAAGAATTGTCCCCCAGTACCCTCCTGGGTCAATGGAAGTCCTGAAAGGCACCATCCACCACAGCAAGTAAGATTCTGGCCAAACCACATAACTCCTACAGTCAACAACCCATCAATAAGTCAATAGTCTGCCAGGCCTCCCAGACAGAAGAATTTGGCAGTTGGCATCTCAGTAGAACCTTTGAAATCAGGTGCAGGTTCAGAACCCAGCCCTGCACTCACCATCTGTGTGACCCCTGGTAAACTGCTTGCCAAGCCCCAGTTTTCTGATCTGTAAATTCAGGGTTATAGCAATGCCCTTACAAAGGGTCACCGTGAGGGTTAAATGAGATATTTGTAGAACAGCTTTCATAGTTCATGGCTATTAAATCTTAATATTAAATGTTAAATATATTTTCACCAATAAAATATAAAAGCATAAATTAAACAATTATAAAAACTACCTTTGCCCAGGATCCCAGTCCCCAGTTTAGATAATTATGATAACTTTTGTGAAGCTCAAAAGGAAGGCTGACTCTCCATTTGTGTAAAGAGGAGTAAATATAGTTTCCCCTTGCCTTCCACCACGTACAACTAAAAGCCCTGGACAGAATATATAAAATAACATAAATACACTCTGGCAGGTAGAAGAAGGCAGATGAGACAGGGACCTAGGGAACCAAGGACAAGAGAGTGGTGAGTTCCCTTGGCTTATTTTTCACCTTATCTATACCAGATTTGGAGCTGAAGATAGTGGCAAACAGACCGAAACACAGACAAACTCTGAACAAAAGCCTTCTCTCTTTGGCCAAAGAACCAGGAAAAGGAAGCCAAGCAAAACACAAAACTTGCAGACCATCACAGCTCTACTCCAGCCAGATGCCATAGAAAAAAGCTGTGGCCCCACCCTATCTCTGCCAGCAGAGTCTGAATGGGGAGTTACTTTTCATCACCTCATCAGGCTGTAAAAAGACACCTACAGTGTCACTATCACAAAGGCCAAGAAGAGAGCCAGGAGATTTACCCCCCACTGGGCAGTGACAAATCATCTTCCACTGAGGTGTAGGTGGAGACAAATGGGGAACTGGACTTCAAGTCCACATGGAAATAATGAAGTGTCCCCTCAGCCTGCAGAGCTTGTGTCAGAGGAAAAGTGGAAAATCAGGACTCACTGCCACCCAGCTGTAATGAAACCACCACACCTACCTTCCCTAGTGTCAGTGGAGACTACATGGGAAGCAGGAACAAGATACTCCTACCTCTGTCAGCCAGGAGATTTCAGTGGAGGCCTAGTGAGGAGCCAGAAACCCCACCCTTGTCCAACAGTAATGAGGAGTCCCCTTCAGGTGTCATTAGAGGTCAAATGAGGGACCCAGATATCTATTCTCACCTAGCAGTAACCACATGCCATTCTTCTCCTACAACAGTGACTTTAAAAAATAAATAACTAAAAGCTAAAATGGCTTAAATAAGAATCAGAGTCCCAAACATAATACCCAAAATGTCCAAGTTTTAGCTGGAAATCTCACATGCCAAGAACTAAGAAAACAATTTGAATGAAAAAAAGACCATCAATAAATACATATACCAGTATAATAGCAATTGTAGTATTATCTGACAGAGATTTTAAAACAGTCATCATAAAAATGCTTCAATTTATACAATGCTTAAAGACAAATTAAAAAATAAAAAGTCACAGCAAAAAAAAAAGGAAGATATTAAAAAGAGTTAAATGGAAATTTTGGAACTGAAAAATATAATAGAAACTCAATTGGTGGACACAACAGCAGAAAACAGAGGACAAAGAAAAGAATCCATACACCTGAAAATAAAGGCAATAAAAAATACCCAATATTGGCACCTGGGTGGCTCAGTCAGTTAAGCATCCAACTTTGGCTCAGGTCAGGATTTCATGGATCATGGGTTCAAGGCCCACATCAGGCTCTGTGCTGACAGCTCACAGCCTGGAGCCTACTTCAGATTCTGTGTCTCCCTCTCTCTGTCCCTCCCCTGCTCACTCACACGCTCTCTCTCACTCTCTCTCTCTCTCTCTCAAAAATAAATATTAAAAAATTTTTAATACCCAATATTAACAACAGAGAGAAATTATACTGAAAAAAAACATGAACAGAGCTTCAGGGACATATGGGATTATAAGAACAACATCAAAAATCTAACATTCAAGTCATCCGAATCCTGAAAAGAGATAAAAAAGAGGCAGGACTGAAAAAGTACTTGAAGAAATAATGTCTGAAAACTTCCCAAATTTAGTAAAAAGCAAAAACATAGAGACTCAAGAACCTGAACAAAGGCTAATAGGATAAACCCAAAGAAACCTATACCAAGATACATCATAGAAAAACTCTGAAAACTAAAACCAAAGAAAAGTTCCACAGAAGAGAAGTGAAACTTTACAAGGGCTGAGGGGCAGGGAGCAGGATTAAAATGAGAGTGGATTTCTCACCAGAGACGAAAAATGCCATGAGGAAGTGATACAATATATTTCAAGTGTTGAAAGAAAAGAATTGTCGATCCAGAATTCTGTATCTAGCAAAAATATCCTTCTGAAGTGGAGAGATAGACCGTGTTCATGATTAGAAGACTCAACATAGTGAACATGTCAATTCTCCTCAAACTTATACATAGATTTGACATAATTCTTATCAAAATGCCATCAAGGATTTTTGTAACTATAGACAAAATTATTTCTAAAATTTATATGGAAAGGCAAAAGAACTAGAATACTTAGAAGAAATTTTTGCAAAAGAAGAATCAATAAGAGGATGACATTATAGATACGGCAATAAAGATTGTGTATATTGGCAGAGGGAAAAATATATAGATGAGTGGAACAGAATAGAGAACCCAGACCCACGTAAGTATGTCCAACTAATTATTGACAAAACTGCAAAAGCAATTCATGGAGAAAAAGATAACGTTTTCAAAAAAAAAAATGGCCCTGGAATAACTAGACACCCAAAGGCAACAAAATGACTTCAATCCAAGCCTCATGCCTTATAAAAATTCACTCAGAATGGATCATGGACTTAAAATATAAAACTATAAACAGCCAAATGTTGCATGGTGACAAGTGGTAACTACATTTATAGTGGTGAGCACTGCATAATGTATAAAATTGTTGGATCAGTATGTCGTATACCTGAAACTAATATAATATTTAATTCCAGTTAAACATCAATTCAAAAATAAACAAATGAATGAATAAATAAACAAATAAATATAAGGACCTTTGTTAAATTGAATTTGCCAATTCACTCAGAATGGATCATGGATTTAAATGTTAAAAAAAAAAACTATGAGGTTTTTTTTTTTTTTAACCTAGGAGAGAAATCTTTGGGATCTAAAGCTAGACAAAGAATTCCCAAGCTTGACACCAAAATTACAATCCACAAAAGGAAAAATAATAAATTGGATTTTATCAAAATTAAAAACATTTGCTCTGCAGAAGACCTTACCAAGAGGTCTACAGACTGGGAGAAAATACTTTTAAACCACATATCTGGCAAAGGACTAGTAACTAAAATATAAAAAGAACATTCAAAACTCAGTCAAAATATAAACAATCCAATTTAAAAATGGGCAAAAGACATAAAGAGACATATACAAAGAGGACATAAGAATGACAAGTGAGCACATGAAAAAATGTTCAACATCATTAATCATTATGGAAATGCAAATTAAAACCATATGAGATATCACTACATACCTATCAAAATGGCTAAAATTTTAAAAAGTGATAAGGAGAAACAAAAGCACTCACACCTTCCTGGTGAGAATATAAAATGGTACAGCTACTCTGGAAAACAGCTTGATCATTTCATAAAAAACTAACCACACAACTACCATATGATCCAGCAATTGTACTCTTGGGCATTTACCCCAGAGAAATTAAGATATTTTCACACAAAAACCTAAACATAAATGTTTCTAGTAGCTTTTTTCATTATAGCCCAAAACTTGAAACAGCCCAGATATCTTTCAATAGATGAATGGTTAAACAAATGTGGCATATCCACACCATGGAATACTCAGAAATGAAGAATAACAAACTATGGACACACACAACACCCTGGATGAATCCTCAGAGAATTATACAGCCTGAAAAAAGCCACACCTGACTTCTGGTTTCTGGCCTGGCATGTAAGGAGCTTAGAAGTCATCACTCTGTCCTAACAACAAGCAAAAATCAACAACTCTTCTTAGATTTATCAGAGAAATGAGGTCACAGCATACACTTCTGTGTCCAAAATTGGAAAAACCGACAGACAATGCAGAGAATTACAACCTACCAGAGCAGAAACCCATGAGAAAAACCTCTTTGGAAACCAGTGCTGAGGCAGGAAAATCTAAACTGCAATTGCAGATTTCTAGAAATTCTGTGTGAACAAAAGCCAACAACTGCAAGACAACTCTCACACTCTTGTGAGTTTTACCCCCAGGTTCTCACAGCGAATGCTATAGGAAAATCCCTTTGTGCTTCCAGCAGGAGGAGGAGAAAATGAACCATTTTGAAATTCACCAGAGGCCTGTCCTCAAGGGAAACAATTTTACTAGAGCCTAAACTACTGATGGTTTTTTCTGAGCCTAATCCACCTGGAGAAAAGAAAATAGTCAACTCCAGATCACTCTAGCCTTCCCTGTGGGAGAAGGAAAATACCCAACCCCAGTCCCTTCTAGCTATCTTACCACCTAAGGGAGTGAAAAAACAAAACTGAGAAGTATGTGTAAAGTTCACATTCCAGAAGCATAGACTCACTAGAAGGCTTAAGATCTAATCATGTGACTATAGAAAAGTTCCTTCCCCCCACACTTTACCACATTAGTAAAGGCCTATTTACTACCGTTCCTTTTACCTAGTACATCATGTTCAGCTATCAAGAAAAAATTATAAGGCATACCAAATGTCAAAAAACACAGTATGAAGAAACAAAGCAAGTATCAGAACCAGACTCAAACATAGCAAGGATATTGGAATTATCAGGAATTTAAAACAACTCAAGTGGTCCCCCTTATCCATGGGGGATACATTCCAAAACCCCCAGTGGATTCCTGAAATAATAGATAGTATTAAATGCTATATACAGCATATTCTTCTTATACATACATACTTATGATAAAGTTTAATTTATGAGTTAGGTACAGTAAGAGATTAACAATAACTAATAATAAAATAGAACAATTATAAAATATACTATAATAAAAGTTATGTGAATGTGCTTTCTCTCTCTCTCAAAATATCTTATTGTACTGTAACTCATCTTTCTTATGATGATGATGATGTGAGATGGTAAAATGCCCACAAAATGACATGAGGTGAGATCAATGACACTGGAATTGTGACATAGTAGTGTTAGGCTACTATTGACCTTCTGACAATGCATCAAAAGGAGAGGCCTCTGTCTACAGACCACAGTTGAACACAGGTAACTAAAACCACAGAAAGCAAAACCATGGATAAGGTTGGGATAGGGGACTACTGTATGATTAATATGCTAAGACTGTTAGTGGATAAAGTAGACAGGATGCATGAACAGATGAGCAATGTAAACAGAGAGATGGAAATTCTGAGGAAGAACCAAAAAGTAATGCTAAAAATAAGAAAACACTGTAACAGAAATAAACAATATCTTCCGTGAACTCAGTAGTAGGCTGGATATGGCTAAGGGAAAAAAATATCTGAACTTGAGGATATCTCAATAGAAATTTCCCAAACTGAAAACAAAAAAGAAAAAAGACTGGAAAAAAAAAAAAAAAAACCAGAACAGAATATCCAAGAAGAAATATAGGACAACCACAAAAGGTGTAAAATACATGTAATGGAAATACCAAAAGGAAAAGAAAGAAAGGAATAGAAGACATATTTAAAGCAACAATAACTCAGAATTTCCCCCCCTCAAATTAATGACACTAAACCATAGAACCATAAAGCTCATAGAACACCAACCAGGATAAATGCAAAAACAAACAAAAAGACACCTAGGCACATCATAATCAAAGTGCAGAAGCACCTGGGTAGCTCAATCAGTTAAGTGTCTGATCTTGATTTCAATTTAGGTCACTATCTCATGGTTCTGTGGGACTGAGCCCCGTGTCAGGCTCTGTGCTGATGGTATGGAGCCTGCCTGGGATTCTCTTTCCCTTTCTGCCCCTCTCCTGCTTGTGTTCTCTCTCTTGCTCTCTTATTCTCCCTCTCAAAATAAATAAACTTTAAAGAAAAAAAAGTGCAGAAAATTAAAATAAATAAATAATAAAAATAAACAAAATTAAAATAAAGATTGAAATGTTGAAAGAAACTGAGTTTAAAAACACCTTATCATGGGGCGCCTGGGTGGCGCAGTCGGTTAAGCCTCCGACTTCAGCCAGGTCACGATCTCGCGGTCCGTGAGTTCGAGCCCCGCGTCAGGCTCTGGGCTGATTGCTCGGAGCCTGGAGCCTGTTTCTGATTCTGTGTCTCCCTCTCTCTCTGCCCCTCGCCCGTTCATGCTCTCTCTCTGTCCCAAAAATAAATAAACGTTGAAAAAAAAATTTAAAAAAAAAAAAAAAGGGGCGCCTGGGTGGCGCAGTCGGTTGAGTGACCGACTTCAGCCAGGTCACGATCTCGCTGTCCGTGAGTTCGAGCCCCGCGTCAGGCTCTGGGCTGATTGCTCGGAGCCTGGAGCCTGTTTCCGATTCTGTGTCTCCCTCTCTCTCTGACCCTCCCCCTTTCATGCTCTGTCTCTCTCTGTCCCAAAAATAAATTAAAAATGTTGAAAAAAATTTAAAAAAAAAAACACCTTATCTTAGGGGAACAGAGATAAGAATTATATTTGACTTCTCTTCAGAAACCATGCAGATGCAGGCAGGAAAGAATGGAGTGACATATTTAAAGTGTTGAAAAGAATGAAAAAAAAAAATCAACCCAGAATTCTGTACCCTTTGAAGCTATCCTTCACAAGTGAGGAGGAAAGACTTCCTTAGGCAAACAAAAATTGAAGTAATTTGTTGCTTAGAGCTGCCTTAAAACGTATGTTAAAATAACCTCTTCAAAGAGAAGGAAAATGATATAGGTCAGAAACTTGGATCCACAAGAAAGGAAGAGCACTGAAGAAGAAATTAATGAAAGTCTTTCAAAAATAGCCAAATTATGGAAAGAGCCTAAATGTCCATCAATTGATGAATGGATAAAGAAGTTGTGGTTTATATATACAATGGAATATTACTTGGCAATGAGAAAGAATGAAATATGGCCTTTTGTAGCAACGTGGATGGAACTGGAGAGTGTTATGCTGAGTGAAATAAGTCATACAGAGAAAGACACATGCCATATGTTTTCACTCTTATGTGGATCCTGAGAAACTTAACAGAAGACCATGGGGGAGGGGAAGGGGAAAAAAGTTAGAGAGGGAGGGAAGCAAACCATAAGAGACTCTTAAAAACTGAGAATAAACTGAGGGTTGATGGGGGGTGGGAGGGAGGGGAAAGTGGGTGATGGGCATTGAGGAGGGCACCTGCTGGGATGAGCACTGAGTGTTGTATGGAAACCAATTTGACAATAAATTTCATATTAAAAAAAAGAAATTAGTGAAAGTAAAATTAAAACTTTTATTTTTCTTATAGTTACTTGACCTCAGAGATAACAGTTTGTTCAAAATAATAATAGCAACCATGTATTCAATTACATATACTTGTGTGTGTATATATATATGTACAATATATGTATATATATGTATTTATGTATGCTTATCTATAAGTAAAATGAATAGCAGCAATAATATAAGGGACAAGAGAATAATTAGGGTTCTTTTGTTAATATAATATAAAGTTAATATAATATTGGAGTATCCACAAAGTAATATAGTGTTATTTGAAAGTGGACTTGAAATAGTTGTAAATGTATATTGCAAACCATAGGTTAACTACTAAAAGAAGTAAAAAAAAAAAATTATAACTGATATGGTAAGAAAGGAGGGAAAATGGAATCATAAAATAATATTGTGACAGGAAAGGAATGGCAGACAAAAATAGGAACAAAGTCAAGATCAACATATACAAAATGTAACAAATATTGTAGTTATTAATCCAACTATATCTATAATCACTTTAAATGTTAATGGTCTAAATATATCAATTAAAAGATTGTCACAGTGAATCAAAAAAACAAAATCCTCCTATTGTTTGCAAGAAACCCGCTTTAAATATAAAGACATATAAATTTAAAGTTAGCAAATAAAAATATCATGCCAACTAATCAAAAGAAAGTGGGAGTAGCTATATTAATTTCAAACAAGAAAAGTAATCAAGGATTAATATGTAGGGATCAATTCTCCAAGAAGACATAAAAATATTTTATTTATTTATTTATTTATTTACTCATTTATTTATTTATTATTAGTTAACTAACATACCATGAAATATTGGTTTCTGGAGCAGAATTCAGTGATTCATCACTTACATACAGCACCCAGTGCTCATCACAAGTGTCCTCTTTAATACCCATCACCCATCTAGCCTATCCCCCACCCACCTCCCTCCATCAACCCTCGGTGTGTTCTCTATCATTAAGAGTCTCCTGGGGCGCCTGGGTGGCTCGGTCGGTTAAGTGTCCGACTTCGGCTCAGGTCATGATCTCACAGTGCGTGGGTTCGAGCCCTGCGTCGGGCTCTGTGCTGACAGCTCAGAGGCTGGAGCCTGTTTCGGATTCTGTGTCTCCCTCTCTCTGTGACCCTCACCTGTTCATGCTCTGTCTCTCTCTGTCTCAAAAATAAATAAACGTTAAAAAAAAAATTAAAAAAAAAAGAGTCTCTTATGGCTTGTTTCCCTCTCTCATGTTTTCCCCCCTTCCCATATATTCATCTGTTTTCTTTTTTAAATTCCACATATGAGTAAGACCATACGGTATTTGTTTTTCTCTGACTTTTTTCACTTAACATAATACACTCTAGCTCCATCTATGTCATTGAAAATGGCAAGATTTCTTTTTTTCTTGATGGCTGAGTAATATCCCATTATATATATATATATATATATATATATATATATATATATATATATACCACATCTTCTTTGTCCATTTATCAGTTGATGGACATTAGGGCTCTTTCCATATTTTGGTTATTGTCGATAATGCTGCTATAAACATCAGGGTGCATGTATCCCTTTGAATCTGTACTTTTGTATCCTTTGGGTAAATACCTAATAGTGCAATTACTGGGTCATAGGGTAGTTCTATTTTTAACTTTTTGAGGAACATCCATACAGTTCTCCAGAGTGGCTGCACCAGTTTGCATTTCCCACACCAGTGCAAAAGTGCTCATCTTTCTCAACATCCTTGCCAAACCTATTGTCTCTTGTATTGTTAATTTTAACTATTCTGACAGGTGTAAGGTGGTATCTCATTGTGATTTTGATAGGTATTCCCTCAATAATGAGTGATGTTGAGCATCTTTTCATGTGTCTGTTAGCCATCTGGATGTCTTCTTTGGAAAAGTGTCTATTCATGTCTTCTGCCCATTTATTCACTGGATTATTTGGGTTTGGGTGTTGAGTTTGATAAGTTTTTTTTATAGATTTTGGATACTAACCCTTTATCAGATATGTCATTGGCAAATATCTTCTCCCAATCCATGTCTGCCTTTTAGTTTTGTTGATGATTTCCTTCTCTGTGCAGAAGCTTTTTATTTTGATGAAGTCCCAATAGTTCATTTTTAGGTGGTTTTTTTTTTTTTTTTTTTTTTTTTGCCCTTGCCTCCAGTGACATAAGACATAACGATCTATAATGTCTGTGTACCTCCCAAAAGATTGTCAAACTATGTGAGGCAAGAACTCATAGAACTGCAAGGAGAAACAGATGAATCCACTGTTAGTGTTGGAAATTTTAATATCCCTGTTTCAGAAATGGACAGACCCAGAAGGCAGAAAATCAGTAAGGACATAGTTGAACTCAACAATATCCTCAATAAATTGGATACAATTGACATCTATAGACTATTGCATCCAACAACAGAATACAGATTCTTCTCAAGAATACACATTCTTACCCAGCTCATGTGGAACAGTCATCAAGATAGATCACAGTCTGGGCCCTAAAACAAACCTTAAAAAAATTAAAAGAATAGAAATAAAATACTATCTGCTCTCAGATCATAAGAGAATTAAACTGGAAATGAGTAATAAAAAGATACCTAGAAAACCCCAAAATATTTGGAAATTAAACAACACGCTTAATCTCAAGATAAGTTTTTAAACATCTTGAATTAGATGAAAATTAAACATCAATTTCTGAGAGAAATTCACAGAATTGAATGTATATATATTAGGAAAAAAGAAAGATTTAAAATCAATAATCAAAGCTACCACTTTAGGAAAATAGAAAAAGAAAAAAAAACTAAAATAAGCAGATGAAAAGCAGAAATCAATTAAATTGGAAAGAGGAAATTAATAGAGAAATTCAACAAAACCAAAAAAACTTGTTCTGTGAAAAGAGCCGTAAAATTGATAGGCATGTAACCAGGCTAAGAAAAAAGTGGAGGAAACACAAATGATAAAAGGCCATCACTACAGATCCAATAGTCATTAAAAGGACAATAAAGGAATATAATTCTATGTTCACAACTCTGATAACCTAAATGAAATGGACCAATTCCTTAAAAGACAAACTTTGCTACAATTCACACAAGAAATGAACAATCTGAATAGATTTATATCTATTAAAGAAATTGTATCAAAAATTAATAGTCCTCCAAAACAGAAAGCACAAAACCCAGATGTGTTTACTGGTTAATTCTACCAAAGGAAAAAATTATATAAATTCTCTGCAATCTCTTCCAAAAGACAGAACAAGGGGTAATATATCTTAACTCATTCTATGATACTAGCCATACCCTAACACCAAAACCAGACAGGCATATAAGAAAACTACAAATCAATATCTCTCATTAACTTAGATGTAAAAATCCTCAAAAATTATTAGCAAATATAATCCAGTAATGTATAAGAAGACTTAGAAACCACAATTAAGTGGAATTTACCCCAGATATGCAAGGCTGGTTCAACACTTGAAAATCAATTAAAATAATCTATCACATCAACAGACATATCTGATAAAGGACTACTATCCAAAATACGCAAAGAACACTTAAAACTTAACAATAATAAATTGAACAACCTGGTTTAAAAATAGACAAAAGACCTGAGTAGACACCTCACCAAAGAAGATACACAGGTGGAAAATAAATATGTGAAAAGATGCTCCACATCATATATCATTAGGGAAATGTAAATTAGAACTATGACATACCTGGGCACTTGGGTGACTCAGTCGGTTAAGCTCCTGACTCTTGACTTCAGCTCAGGTCATGACCTCCTGTTTCTCGCTGACAACACAGAGCCTGCTTGAGATTCTCTCTTCTCTCTCTCTCTCTCTCTCTCTCTCTCTGCCCCTCCACTGCTTATGCACATGAGTGTGCTCTCAAAATAAATAAACAGTAAAAAAAAAAAAAAAATGGCATACCACCACACATCTGGTTGAATGACAAACATCCAAAACACTGACAACATTAAATGCAAGTGAAAATGTGGAGCAACAAGAACTCTCCTTCACTGCTGGTGGGAATGTAAAATGTGCAGCCACTTTGGAAGACAGTTTGGCAGTTTCTTACAAAACTGAATATACTTTACCATACGAACCAGCATTATACTCCTTGGTATTTACCAAATAAGTTGAACACTAGACCCGCACAAAACCTGCACATGGATGTTTTAGCAGATTTAATCATAATTGCTAAAGCTTGGGGGCAACTAGGAAGTCCTTCAGTAGGTGAATGGATACAGAAACTGTGGTACATCCAGACACTGGGTATTATTCAGCACTGGAAACAATGAGCTATCAAGCCATGAAAACATATAAAGGAAACTTAAATGCATATTGCTAAGTGAAAAGAGCCAATCTGAAAATGCTACATATTGTATGATCATGGAAAAGGCAGAACCATAGAAACTATAAAAAGATCAGTGGTTGTCAGGAACTAAGAGGAAGGGAGGGAGGGATTACTAGGTGGAGCCCAGAGGATTTTTTAGAGCAAACTATCCTGTATGATACTGTTATAGTGATGCATCCGTGTCATTATATGTTTGTCAAAACCCATAGAATACACAACACTCTGATGTAAACCATAGACTTTAGGTAAGAACAATGCATCAATGTAGATTCATAGATTGTAACAAATGTACCACTCTGGTGTGGAATTTTGATAATGGAGGAGGCTGGTGGAGGCAGGGGGTTTATGGGAAATCTCTGTACCTTCTGCTCAATTTTGCTGTAAGCCTAATACTGCTCTTAAAAAGTCTTTTTTTTTAATCACATTCTCCAATTTATTATAAATACAGCTCTAACGTGTTGCAAAAATATTAACGGCAAAAAATTTTGTTGGTTTGGTTTTCTTTTTTTTTCCTTCTTTTAAGTTTATTTATTTATTTTGAGAGAAAGAGAGAGGGAAGAGAGAAGATCCCAAGCAGGCTCCGCACTGTCCGCGCAGAGCCCAGTGCAGGGCTCAATCTCACAAACCATGAGATCATGACCTGAGCCGAAACCAAGAGTCAGATGCTTAACAGAATAAGCCACCCAGGCACCCCTGATTTTCTTTTTGTTTTTTTAATTGAAGTATAGTTGACACACAAAAAGTCCATGTTTTAAAATGTATCAATTTGTTTTAAATGCAACTACCAGACAGCTTAGCATTTATCCCTCCTTAGCATTTATCCCAGAGAAATAAAACATGTCACACAAAAATCTGCACACAAATGTTTATAGCAGTGTTTTTCATTTTAGCCAACAACTTCAAACAGCCCAGATGCCCTTTAGTGGGTGAAGGTAAAACTGCACCACAGCCATGCTGTGGACTGCTACTCAGAAAAGAAAAGTAACAAGCTATTGACACGGGCAGTAATATATGCAGCAAAGAAACCCAAAAGGTTACACAGTGTGTGATTCCATTTATATATAGAAATGGGAAAGAGATTAGTGGTTGCCAGTGGTAAAGGAGGCAGTGGCAGGGAAAGGGAAGTCACTAAAAAAGGGTAACATGGCAGGGAGCCTGGGTGGCTCAGTCAGTTAAGCATCTGACCCCCTCCTGTCACCATCTCATGGTTCATGAGCTGGAGCCCCACTCTGGGTGAGCTCAAGCCCTGTTTCTCTCTCTCTCTCTCTCTCTCCCCCTCACTTGTGCCTTCTCTCTCTTTAAAATAAAGGGAGGGGGGGTGCAACATAGCTCAAAAAGGGCAACATGAAGGTATGATGACAGAAACGTTCTGTGATACCATCAGTATCTTGGTTGTGACATTATTCTATAGTTTTGCAAGATGTTACCTTTGGGGGACCTTGTGGCATGCCAGCCCCATGCCTGCTGTCTCTGAGCTCCAGTTGCTTCTTGAACCCATCTTTAAATTGTCTGTGATACTTCAATGGCTTCCCTGAATTCCCACTTTTTACCCTAACCTAGCTCAAAATGATGTTTTGTCTTTTACAAATAAAAAAACTACTGCCCCAAATACCAAGGCTCGGGCTCTGGCTTGTAAATACCATTAATTCAATGGTTGTCACCTAAGAAAAATTTAATCCAGCCTTCAGTTACCCTCAAGCCACAGGACCAGCTTCAACAAAAGGAAGCAGTGGGATGATTGTGACAGTAGTAACTTCTGTGTGATGCCAGGAAATTGCCTTCCTCTTTCTGAATTGATTTCAATCTCTGTAAAATAAGGATAGCAGCAATCAGTGTCCATTCCTTCCCTCTCCTTCAAGAATCAACTCGAATGCCAACTACATAAAGTCTCTTCTCATTCACTTCATGCAGCTTCTCCCTCCTCTCAACTCCTATAAAATTTATCTAAAACACTCCCACACTTTTCATTTTGGGTTTTAATTACATGAACATTGTGATATTCTCCCATTACATTGTAAATTCCCTAAGGACAATGTTTGTGTTATCTTTATTTGTCTGTCTATGGTGCCCATTATAGATAAAGTGAGCAGTGAGTACTTGTTGAAAGAATAAATCAAGGAGAAATTGAGACAATTTGCTCAAGATATGAGTAAGTCCTTTTAAAAGTATAAACCATAAATTACAAAGTGTAAATGCACTGCATATATATATATATATATATGGTCTGGTTATGCCTCCCTGCCACTTACTGATTGTGTGGTCTGGACCTAGTACCTTAACCTTCTTGTGCTTCTTGCAAACAAGGGCTCTACAGACAAGGCTCAATGGGGAAGGTGCAGTTGCATTCTGTTTGCTTTTGTTTTAATTTCTACCACTCCTAATTTCAAAGTAACAAAAATGAAATTTGGATACAATAAAACCTCTGTGTTCTAGGCATATAAAGATAAAAGGGTGAAATTGGAAATCATATAGAGGAAATGGGGGGGAGAGATAAGTTAACTGGAATGACAGGAGACCACAGGTCACTGTAATTAGGCTCTACATTTAGTGCTAAGCTTCCTGGTAGCCAAGGCAAAAAGCAGAACACAAAAGTGTTCTTTTTTTTTTTTCTTTGTACTGTCAGGGGAAAAAAATCATACCAAATATTAGGAATGGCAAACCCTTTCCCGGAGCTGCCTTTTGCAAGAATTATGGTGTAATTCCTTTAAAAAGTCTGATGAATAACTTTGTGGGTAACATCCTCAGCTGCCTCCTCCCTGAACCACAAGGCTACAAAGAGAGCCACTAATCCAGAGAGGCCCTGAATCTGGGAGAGGATCAGAAAGGGCTCGAGTAAAGAGCCAGCCCCCAACTGACCCCTCAGCCCAAGGCAGCTGTGTAAATTGGCCAGTCACATCATTATTTAAAGCTGTCTGATTGGGTGTAAGAAAATGCCTGCCTAAAACAACTATTTTCCATTTGGCATAAGGTTGGGTTGTTCTCTCTGACAGTCTTTTGCCATTGGATTAGCTCTCTAGTAAAACAGATTGTGTCTCCTGAGTGTAAAGCATAAGCCATGATAATAAACCGTGATAACAGCATTGGTTTCCTGTTTAGTGTGGCAGAAAGGCATGTGCCAAATTCACCTAAGAAGTCATCAATTGTTTGCAAGTTAAAGAGAAGTATGTTTCAAGAGAGAGAGATAGTGAAGCAAGAGGTTGAGGACATAGCTACGCAAAGTCTGGGCTTTTTGAATCCGGGTGATGGGGTACCTGGGCTTTCTTTGTTCTGTTCTCTCTGCTTTTGTGTGTTTGAAAAAACCCATTTTTTTTTTCTTTAAAAAAAATTAAGCCAAAGAGCATTGTAATTTATACTACAAGACTCTGGCTATGAAAAGTGATTTGAACCGAGTAATAAAGCAGGACCCAGGGGTTACCAACTATTCATTGCCACTGCCATGACTCAACAGCTCCAGGAGGCCCCCAACGGCTTTCCTGAGTTCACACACTGGCCTTGTCCCAGTCCTGGCTGAGGGCACCCCAGG
Source organism: Herpailurus yagouaroundi (assembly GCF_014898765.1). Lineage (NCBI taxonomy): Eukaryota > Metazoa > Chordata > Mammalia > Carnivora > Felidae > Herpailurus > Herpailurus yagouaroundi. Next base: position 21,576,561 of record NW_024412402.1, on the reverse strand, counting down.
GACCCAGTGGGCTTTGAGTACTTCTAGAAGCATCTCAAACAATGAGCTGTTTGTTCCCATCAGTGGCTGGGCCTTGGACAGCCAGTCTCAGCTCCCTCAATGCCTGCAATGAGAAACTCTGACCTCTGTGAAGGCTGAGGGGGAAGAGGGGCTCTGGCCTTCCCTGGAGTGGGGGAGGGAGAATGTGGTACTGGCCCTAGGGACTGGTGGATGTGGGGTAGGAAGAAGGAAAAGAAAGAGAACAAACATGAGGGGGGAGAGGGGTAACTTTCTTGTCAAGACCTCTCCACCTGCAGGGGTACTGAAGCTGCAATAATACTACAGGAATGGCCCAGAAGGAAGGAGCCCAGAGCAACAGAACCCTGTATGGAGGAGAGGCTTCAGCAGTGCTGGTGGTGAATGGTTATGACCTGGAGTGAGAAGATCCATAGAGGTGGGTGAACTCAGGGCAGCCTCCTCTCACAGGGCCTGATGCAGAACCCTGAGTCTGGGTACCCTGATACAAGCTGATGCCTGCAGATTAGCCCATGGAGGGGGTAGGCCTATGACCAGAAGGCAAGCGGCTAAGGGGGAAGGGGAAGCTCTCATCTGACCCCTCTGAACTTGGCAACCCCTGCTCCTGAGCAGCAGCCAGCTTTGCTCTTCCTCTCTTTGAAGAAAGCAGAAAAAGAAAGTGCTTTGATTTTCCTAAAACAAACACTATGCTGAGTAAAGAGATAAGCCAAGCCTTGGGTTGGCTCAGGCTCCCCTGTGCAAGGGAAGTCACACTTCATATTTCCAACATGAAAGCCGAAGAAGGGTTGAGCTGTGTGCAGGCCGAAGGCTGGAGAGGCTGTTTGCCACAATTTTCTTCTTCACAGAGAGGCCTATCAAGCTGAGGGGGGGGTCTGCTGTGATCCTGCAATGGTGGTAACTGAGGGCACATTTCTCTGGCGGCAGGGACTGAATATCCAGAGCCAATAAAATCCAACAAGGAAAGAGCCAGATCTGCACAAAAGGGTCCTTGGTGGCTGACAGTCAAGGAGATCCCACCTCCCAACCTTGGGGAGTTGGAAAAGTGACCTTGTCGGCAGAGGGACATTTTCTGCAGAGAATTTGCCTGAATAACACCGGACAGGAAAGGCAGGAATCAACGTGTGAGGCTTGAGGGCAGCAGGAGGACTCCCCCTCCTCCCATGTGCAAGTGCTCATAACTGCTCTCTGCATTGACATCTCTGTGCATTCTTGGGGTGATCATAAGAACAGCCAGGCACTCAGCGTTCTAAGTGCCGTTCACATGTTATCTCGCTTAGTCTGCTCAACAAACCTACCAGGCAGGTACTATTATCATCTCCATTTACAGATAAGCACACCAAAGCACAGGGAGGAGCAAAAATTGCCAAGGTCACACATAGTTCATAAGGAATAGACTGGGGTTTGAACCTGGATCCTTGGCTCTGGAGCCTGAGCTGAATCATCATGCTTCAGCTCTCTCTCACTGTGGCTTGCAGGGCTTCCCACGGGCTCTCTTCCATCTCACCCCCACATGTGATTTCCCCCCTCAAGCCACTCTCTTGAACTTCCTGGTTGCTTGTTTCCATTGATGGCTAGTGTTGCACCTGCAGGTGATGCTCACATGACCCTGTCCCTCAGCCCACCCAGCTCACATTTTAGGCCTCTTCCTGTAACCCTCTGGCCATACTCCCCCCAACTCCAGTATATATTCTTCTCTGACTAAAAAAGTCAATTCCACATGACTTCCCCCAAAGAAGGAATGGGGGGAAAAAGAAGAAATGAACTGTTCCCTCTCTCTAGCTCAAATATTCTTTTGGCTTTGATAAGGCCAAATATTCAAGTTGGCCTTGATAAGCCAATCTCTTATGATTAAATGAAGGGCCCTGCTGGCAACAGGCTCTGGTTTGCACATAGTGAACAGATGGGATCAGGATAGACATATACTCTGAGTACAAAGGTGAAGAACCTGGAGCATCTTAATAAGACCAGGAGAGCAAAGCCCCAGTGCCAGAACATCACCATCACCACTGACCGATGCAGACTTGACCACAGCTTGTCTTAACAGGGGACCAACAAAACTGTGTTCAAGGCACAGGGGCAAGGAACAAGAATCTACAGGAACCTTTCAGAAGTAATTCATTCTACAAGAAGGAAGTGTCAAAAGCCAATCTCTTAGGTTGGGACAATGATCTAAGAAGTTATAACTTCTCTCTGTGATATGGCTATATTCAAAGAAGCTCTTGACAACCAAAAAGGAATATTGAAAATGAATTTGTCAGATCCTTTCTACCCGGACCCCACCCTCAATGTTAGGGAGATGACATCCAGCCATAAGTGTTTCTATCTACTTCTAGAGATGTCTAAATGAGCTGGAATATGGATGACTTAGTGACATTTCCCTTAAGTAATTTTCCCTGAATCTAATCTTCCTGAGCTGCCTTCTAAATTTAGTTTTCCAAGTAGATTTTGCTACAAAAGAGAGGTAAATAATATCAACAATTGTTGTCACATACTGAATTCTTACTAAGTGCCTTATAGGTATTTCCTCCTTAGACAGTCACAAGACTCCTGTGATTTAGGGTTGTTTTGTAGGCAAGGCCATGTTTGCCTATTATTAGATTACTTACAGGCAGGCATTGACCTAACTACCATTGTTCCTCTGCAGATTTTAGCATGGCACCTTGCATGCACAGTAGACTCTCAATTATTTGTTCAAATGAACCGTATTCAATTAACAACACTCTGGAATCAAGAACACACCTCTTCACTCCAAGTTAAAGGGGGAACTCTTTTTTTTTACCATAGTAATAAAAATAGCCAATATTTATTGGCCTTAGTAGATGCCAGGCACTTGCCTAATGTTTTACATTCATTACCTAATGTGACTGTCATAAAAAATCTTATTATTATTTTCCCCATTACAAATGAAGCTCCAGAGATGTAGAGAAGCCATCACAAAGGGGTAAAACCAGAAGTTGAGCCTATACTCTCAAATCATGAATCAAACAATGTAACTCTAGAGTGTGTGTTCTTTATTGCTAAACTAATATAAAATTTTTTTAAATATTAAAAATGAAATCCAAGCAATAAGCAAATGGGAAAAAATTTTCCCATAACCCATTCCTACACAGCCACATCCCCTTCACCACAATGTCTACCTATTCGCTCACAAATTTCCACTGTTAAATGTTTGATGTATATCCTTCCTAATGGTTTTTGGTACACATGTGCACATATACGTTACATACATACTTTGTTTTCAAAATGGAATCATACTCATACTAATTTTCAATTTATTACTTTTAACAATACTAGGCTCTTTTTAATTTGAGTATACATAATTTGTTATAGGCTAAATTGTGTTTTCCCCCAAAATTCATATGTTGAAGCCATAACCCCCAGGACTTTGAAATGTGACTGCATTTAGAGACAGGAGTGATTACGTTAAAATGTGGTCGTTGGGGTCCCTAATCCAATATGGCAGGTGTCCTTATGAAAAGAAGAGAGTAGGACACATACATGTACAGAGGAAAGACCCTGAGTAGACACAAGCCATGGAGAGAAGTCTTGGAAGAAATCAGACCTGATGACTCCTTGATCTTGAACTTCTAGCTTCCAGAATTGTGAGAAAAGTAATAAAGACACCTAGCTATGGCAGCCTAGTAAACTAATACATAGCTTTACCACCATTAAAAACTGCCACATACAATTCACATACAATTTTATAAATGTACCATAACCGATTTAAATTGTTCCTTTTTTGATAGGAATCTAAGGCCAGCCTGCCTTCCTTCCTTCTTTCTTTCTTTCCTTCCTTCTTTCTTTCCTTCCTTCCTTGTTTCCTTCCTTCCTCCCCCTCCCTCCATTCTTCTTTTCTTCTTTCCTTTTAAATTATAAATAGTGCTGTGACTAACACTCCTATGCATACTCCTGCACATTTATAAGTACGTGTTTCTATAAGTTAGATTCATCAAAGAGTTCCCATATCAAATAAGAAGCATATTTTATAAGTCAGTCCATATTGCCTGGAGGCTTTTGAGTTTTGCATGCATACAGTTTGTTAAATAATTCATCATAGTTCTTTTTCTGTACTAAACTGTCTTCCTGCTCTCCCTTCTATGCTGCCTGTTTCATTTTTTGAGTTTTTGACCTTATCATAGAGAGGGAGCTAAAAAAGAAAAAGAAAAAACAGTTACATGTTTAGCTTCAAAAAATGACCAAACCCCTCAGTCTCATAGAAGTCAAACAGCGTGTTCTGTCTCTAGCTTCTATTTGGGGTTCTTCATCTCTTGAGTTCCCTAAGCAATGCCTTAAACTTACTGAGACCACATTAAATCATCTGTGAAGCCACATGACCCTAACAGCCAATATGGTTGTCCTTGCTAAATCTCTCCAAGAATAGTTACGGGAGGAGAAAAGCAGCAGTGGTGTTGGAGAATTCTCCACAGTTGGATTCAAAAGAGTTCAACACATTAACACAGAGACTCATTTCTGGTACAAAGGATGTGAGACATCAATCCTCTCTTCATTTCTCTCACTTAAAAAAATGTCAATGCCATATGATTTCAGAATGCTCTTCCCCTGTTTAGAAACCAGATCCACCATTGTTATGGCTTAGCCTAAAGCCCCAAGTTTTCTGGGCAGGAATTCAATTCTCCATAGTCTACTCTTATCTGCTTTTACCTACCACACCTTTCTGGCACAGTGCCTCTGCTTCAGGTCAGCTTCTTCACCACTCCGCAGGGGCCAGAGTTATCACTGCCTGGTGCCTACACTCAAGTTAATTTTACAGTTTCTCCATTAGTCTGTGAGCCCTCTGAGTGCAGATCCTGTCTCATATTCCATATTCCACTTCATATTCCATATTCCATATGGATATTCCACATTCAGTATGCCCGGATTCAACTGAGAAAATGATACATATTGAAAAGCGGGGAAGAGGAGAAAAAGAATACAAAGGATACAGTGTCTGCCTCAAGGAGACCCCCTCCCAATCCACCCACACTCACCATCTCCCATCTGTCTGCAGCCTCCACATTTGACCTGTGCCTTCCTCATCCGTCTCATCCCCTCGTCTTCCACAAAACTTTCTGGACTACCCTGCGCTATTTATTTATTTCCTAAATGTATGCATAACCCCCCTGAACTGGATGACAGGCCTGTTAAGGATAAGGACCATTCCTCAGGCTTCTTTCTTATGCTCCACAGCTCCAAGCACACACTGCAATAGAAAGTTATTGGACTGAACTGAAAACACTATCCAACAATTAGTCCATTTTCTTTGTATGCTTGGGAGAGCAGCTGAGACAGGAACATAGTTTTTGGGAATTTCTGTGTGATCAGAGGCCCAGAGAGAACTGTTCTCACTGTTTCTAGCCCTAAAACCTACCAAGCTAGTTGTCACTTATCAATGTTGGTTTCTGCAAAACCAATCTGCAAAATGGGAATAATAATGGAACCTATTTCATCAAGCAGCTCTGAAAATAGACATGTAACACATAAATACTCATAACCTATAAACACATATAACATACACAACATATAAGGATTTAACAGTACTAGAGCTGGATGTAGAAAACCATCCATTATTAGCTGCAGCAGCCTCATTATTACCCCACCTTCCAAAAGGTATTCAGATTTCTTTGCCCAAGGCCCAGTACAAAGAGAATGTAGTGATGAGAACTACCCATTGGGCGGCAGTGTGGAATTCCAAACGTATTTTGGTGTCTAGGCATGGCATGAGAAATGCAGAGAGAAAATAGAAGTATTTCAGTATCACTTTCCTGCCCTCTGACATCCAAAACTACTTTAAAAGTCAAGAAGGACTAAGGAAACCACACAGGCAATAGCAAGCCTTTATACTGAAATTTCTCAAATATGTATTGTCCTTTTAAGGGCTGCCTACAGATAGAAGAGCAGGTAGGTATGTTTTGGGTGGGCAAAGTCCAAAAGGAGTGAAGAATCGTGGAGTCTTCCAAAGTATAAAGCCAGAAGATACACTTCCTTTCATTTCAGAAGAAATGACACACAAAAGCATTTGAAAATTCCCCTGGAGCTTGGTTTTTCTATGTATGGAATTGATGAGTCTTTGAGCATGAAAAGAACCATGTCAAGTCCAACACCTCATCTAACAAGTGAAAAAATGGGACACCAAGAGAAGACAAGTCACTTGCAAAAGGTCACTGAGCCCAGTGGTAGAAGAGCCAAGACAGAAGTTTGTAACTCCCAGAGCCATGATTTTCCATGTATAAAGAGGTACCTTTTGAAGAAATAAGAACGGAGTGACTTACCAAGACATAGTGCCCTGGACTCATGGAATAGGACAGACTTCCCCGTTAAGCAATTAGGTATCTATCTAATTGTCTCAAAGGCAATTTATAGGTGTCAAATTTTCCCAGGATGGTGAGGAGAAAATAGCAGTGGCCTAACCCAATAGAATCTCCATTTCAGATAGAGATTGGGTGGCAAGGAGACTTACCCAGGTTTCTTTAAGAATGTTTTCTTACCCAGATACAGTACATAAACCTTCTCATTCAGAAAAAGCCACATTTTTCTCAGCCTGACTCCAATCCATTTGCCAATCCAAAACAGAGTGTGTTACACATTAAACCACAGGATTCTTTATGGGCAACATATGGAGCCATAATATCTTGTAACCCAGTGGAATTGTCCCTAGAGTTAATATAACTCTGTTAACATATGTTTCTGCTATTCCCATCCTGAGATACATGTATTAAAATATATTATGCACAATGTATGGTTAATTGAAAGATACAGGGGGTATATTAAAAAAATAAATCTGTTTATATGACCTATGCTGCAATACATTTGAAATACCATACTGTTGCTTTCACACTAATGTATGTGGACTCTCTGTCTTTTCCTCTGATCACTCTGTCCTTTTCCTTTCAATCTCCTATGTCTCCTTGTATGTTTTCTTGGTACCAAGCTAACCACAAAATAGTAAGATTAGAGGTAGGGGGATGTGATGCCAGAAAGTAAGGCAGTCAGTATGGAAGTGTGGTAGGAAGTGAGGATCAATAGGAAAAAGAAGTATCAGTCATCCCATCCCCTCAAATCTAGGCAGTACCAAATTTTAGAAACACAATCCAGAGAGGAGATCAAGAATATCTAATTTCCTCTCCCTCTGTTCTGTGGTCATATCCATGTGTCAAAATGGCCTAATTTTATACTTTCCTTTAAAGTGAAGAAATCATTGAAAGGAAAAACATTAATCTGCAGTTTCCTTTGACAATTCATTCACTGTCAGGCCCTGTACACAGTTAGTTATCAAGACTGGCTCACACTTGACCCTACATATTTCTGGAATTTATGTCATTCTCTCCAATTCATTTTGACATTAGTCCAGACTATCAAGGTCTTAAATCTGTATTATTGCAGGGACCTCTTACTTGGTTTTTCTAATAACAGTCTTTTCCTATCCCAGTCCATGCTCACTACAAACTCACAAGAGTTGTGAGCTCTTAAAATATGATCTGATTTTAAAATATTTTTTAAAATCCTTCAATGGCTCTCCATTTCCCACCAAACAAAGCACAAACTCTTTACTGTGGCATAGAAGGCCCTTCATGATGACACCCCAGCCAAGCTTTGAAGACTCATCACCACCACCTTGCCCTTGCATTCTGTATGTAGTTCAGCCATATCATACCATACTATGCCCATTCCTAAAGCTCCATCCATACATGCTGACCCCATTGTGAGGAATGCCTTCCCTCCTGTCTACTAACAAATTCAATTCATTCTTCAAGACCCAACTCCAACATTATTTCCTCTGTGAGGTCTTCCCAGATCCACTGAAAGTTATTACTGTGATTGCTTCTTCTATAATCCCATAAATATGTCTGCCTCCAATATAGCCTTCCCCACACTGCATCAGAATCATTTGCTTATGCCTGCCCCATCCCCAATAAAAATGTGAGCTAAGTGTTTCATTCTATAACTCTTTTGATAAACATGGAATTTAGAGTCCTGACTCTGTCACTTACAAGTTGAGAGAACACATGCTAGATCTTTAACATCTTTGGCCCTCAGCTTCCTCATACACAAAAGGGTGCCATAATTTAATATAATTCATAATGCTGTAGTGAACAATAAATACAATGACACAAGTAAAGACCCTAACATAATACTTGTATATAGTTAATGCTAAGTGATGGCTGTTATATGTATGCCCAGCACTTATGAAGTGCAAAGTCATTTAAGGCCTACTCTCAAAGTCCTTAGAGTATAAGCCAAGAGAAAGATAACACTGTGCAATATCAGAAGGACACAGAGGATGCCAGGAGAGTATGAAATGGGTCATCTACTGTTATGGCTGAAAGTCATTCTAGAAGGAAGGATTGAAAAGGGTTGAATCTGGAACCAGAGACAACAAGGATAGGCTATTGATATCCTCCAGATGAGACATGATGCTGGCCTACAATAAGCTAGCAACAGTAGAAAGGAACATTTAGGAAGAAAGACACTTAGGAAGTGGAATCAAGTCATGTGAATCAATGAATGATAAGATGTGGGGGTCCCTGCCAGAAAGTCTGAATGTACACAGGTCCAATTTTTTTTTTCAGGAGCCATCATTATGCTTTTTTTTTTTTAACAGAAGCAATGTGAGAGCATGTGATTCCCCAGGGAAAGTGTGCGTGTGTGTGTGTGTGTGTGTGTGTGTGTGTGTGTGAAATGAGCCAAATAAAGGTCTGCAAGGAACACCAGTGTTTAAAGCTAAAGGAAGAAAAGTTGCTAGAAGGGAGACTGACCGGGAACAAGCAGAGAGAGAAAAGGAAGACAGAAGGACAGAAGCAACCAAAGAAGCAGAGAGAAGAATGTTCTTGTTATTCTTAGTGCCTGATACTTGGTAGATATACAGATACTTGCAGAATAAATGAATGAATAGCTGAATTTAAATGACCCACTTAAAACTGAAGACATATGGAAGTCCTCTCATAGGAACAGGGATACATCTATTATTTTCCCCCCATAGTCTTCAAGGCACTCAAGATCATGGACAGAGGGACCTCAGCATTCAGTAAAAGAGTGGGGAATCCAACAGCTGGCTGAAATCCATCCCATAAATGAAAGAATGACAGAAAGAAAGCACAAGTTTCCTCAAGACCATCCAGAAAAGAGAGAAACCAACTAATCCAACAGCTTCACTACTAGTGGAACAGCTGGCATGATGAGACTTCCAACTTGCTGCAACAGAGAGCCACACAGGAAACACGGGGGGGGGGCGGGACTGCGGGGAATGGAACAAGTCAAAAGGCACCATGAGGAAACAGAGAATTAAATTCAATGTGAGAACCTTGATTGGATCCTATAAAAGACATTCTTAGAACAACTGGAGAAATTTGAATATGAACTGGATATCTGCTGCTATCATGGAATTGTTAATTAGGTATGATAATGATATCAGGCTGTGTAAAAGACTGCCTTTATTCTTAGGAAATGTATGCTAAAATATTTAGGAGTGAAGGGTCAGATGCACCTGAAAATTTAGTCTCCAGAAACTTGGAGAATCATGTCCCAAAAACTGTTCTGCAATATCCAGGAAGCAGGAACCACATTGACTCCTGAGGAGCTAGATAAAAGGCAGCATAAGAAAAGTACAAAAGGGGACACCTGGGTGGCTCAGTTGGATAACTGTCCGACTCAATTTCGGCTCAGGTCATGATCTAATGGTTCATGGGATTGAGCTCCACATCACGCTCTGTGCCGACAGAATGGAGCCTGCTTGGGATTCTATCTCTGCCCCTCCCTCACTCTCTTGTACTCTCTCTCTCTCAAAACAGATAAACTTTAAAAAAAAAACAAAGTACAAACAAATAGAGATATCACATGTCCTATTTTTTAAGACATTAAGGAAACAACTATGAGAAGAATAACTTTAACCTACTTATATTTCAACACAGATTGGGAAATAACCATGAAAACTCTTTGAGAATTTTTTTTTTTTTAATTTTTTTTAAACTTTTTTTTTTTTTTTTTTGTTTGTTGGGACAGAAAGAGAGAGACAGAGCATGAACCGGGGAGGGGCAGAGAGAGAGGGAGACACAGAATCGGAAACAGGCTCCAAGCCATCAGCCCAGAGCCTGACGCGGGGCTCAAACTCACGGACTGCAAGATCGTGACCTGGCTGAAGTCGGACGCTTAACCGACTGCGCCACCCAGGCGCCCCGAGAATTATTTTTTTTTTAATGTTTTTATTTATTTTTGAGACAGAGAGAGACAGAGCATGAGCAGGGGAGGGGTAGAGAGAGAGGGAGACACAGAATCCGATGCAGGCTCCAGTCTCTGAGCTGTCAGCACAGAGCCTGACACGGGGCTTGAACTCACAGACTGTGAGATCATGACCTGAGCTGAAGTCAGACACTTAACCGACTGAGCCACCCAGGCGCCACTCTTTGAGAATTATTAAGCCAATGTAATTACTCCTGGTTTAGAGTATAATAAGCTGGCATTGTTTGAGCACTTACTACATAACAGCACTGTGCTAAACACATTAGCCCACTGAATTCACACAATAGCTATAAGAGGTAGGCACTATTATTTCCCCTTTTATAGATTAAAGCTGTGTCTCCCAACCAAAAGTCTCAGCTCCTGTCAGGCAGCCCCATCTACTTAAACTTCTCTCACTTTGGTCCTCCAAACCATTTCTCCCTTCACCCTTCAAGGCCAGTGTGGAAACTGAACCCCACAGTTACTAGCCTGGGGTGCTACACCAGCTCTTGGGATTTCCCTACCCCACCACCCACACCTTTGTAAACTCTTCTTTATTCCACTCTTTCCTCAGATTATCTCAATTTGAGTGCGTCATCTATTTCTTTCTGAGATCTCAGCTGATAGTAAGAAAGAGAAACAGAGGGGGAAAAAAACTAGAGAAATGTGAATCTTACCCAATAGTAAGGTGGATGAGGAAGCAACCCCCCTTGGTGGACAAGTAGCCCCTGAAAAAAAGAAAGGCAAATTGGCAAAACTCTGGGCATGGTAAAACCACTTGGGAGAATACTTTGCAAATAGCCCATGATAAAGTTGAAGATGGATATACCCTATGGCCCAGAAATTCCACCCCTAAAATCTCTCATATAATACATGCACTGGGAAACATTTGCAAGAATTTTCACAGCAAAAGTTTTGTAATAGCAAAATTCTAGAAACAACCTAAATGTCTATCATGCATATCCACATAATGAAGTAACATACCAGACTGAAAAACAAGTGAAGTAGAGCTACATGTATCCATATGAAGGCTCCCACAGGCTTAATGTTAAGCAGAGAAAGTAAATTGCAGAAGAACACAGTTGAGGTGCAGGTATACGCAGGTATACGCAGATGCTACCCTATCTGACTTTACCCAGTTGAAAAGCATGCAAAGCAAACTACATTGTTTGGGGAACCAGATATATGTAGTGAAAGAATGACAGAATGGCTGGGGATAATAAACACCAAATTCAAGATAATGGTTAACTCTGGCAGAGAAGGGAGGGCCATGACGAGGGGAGGTATCCTCTGGGAACTTCAACTCTACTGGAGACGTTTCAGCTCTTACACTGGGTGATTGGCATCTAGGCTTTATTCTCTCGTTCTTTGTTCCTTCTGTGTGTTTTAAGTATTTAATTACTATTTTAAGGAAGTGAAGGGAGAAAAAGAAAAACTTCTGGAGGTCTCCAGGGAAAATGAAGAGCCACGTGGATTGCTGGACTCCATTGCCAGTTTTACTCCTCGCCATTCTTTTCTGCTCCTTTGACACTCAAAATAATTCAAACCATTCGAAGTTTCTGGGGCTTATCTGAACTCTAGGTTCATTTGATGGCAGTGTGCTGCCAAGAGCCAGACGCAGGTCCTAAAAACCTCAGAAGAAGCTCCACTGGGAAACATACCAAATAAGCAATCAAGTGAATTGGTTTCCTATTAAGAGATTATGGGGATCAGGGCAAGTTTGGGTTAAGAGATCTTTTAGAAACCATAAAACCTTGCCTCAAGAACATGCTCCCAGGTCATTTCAAAAAATCTTTCAGGACAAAAGAAACAGTTAATTGTCTCTCTGCCTCAAGAGCGGCTGGAAGGCATCCTAGAATACAGCAGAGTCTTGAAGAGCCTAGTTCTGGAAGGAAACAAACTCAAGCTTGCATCCTGGCTCCCACTCACTAGGCTGGCTTTGTACAAGTTACTTCACATTTTGAAAGCCAGGCTTCAGCATCTGTAAGGCTGGATTGGTCAACCCTCAGAGGGTGGTTATGAAGGCCAGATTGAAACTTGTTTGTAGATTATAACAGTGCCTGCACGGAGAAGTATCCTCATAGTTCCAGAGAAGATGGTTCTGTCATCATCTTGGGGCCAGATTCCCGAGGCAGTGCAGACCCAGTGCAAAAAGGGCTCTTGAAAAGGTCATGTCATCCTCCTGAATACCCTTCCTTAGGCTTCTCCAAGTCTCTTTCCTCAAAATCCTCAACACCAACACCATGACATGAGTACCTGCTGGATCACCCGTGGTGGAGGTGATGGGTCCTCTCTCTGCAGAGACACTAGGATCCCAGTCCCACAAGGTTATCTGGCAGTTGGTCAGAAGCCCCAGACACAGTGGCCTAAGCTGCTGTGTATACAGTCTAAGATTGTGGCCCAGATGGGGCATGAGAAGGGGGTGGGTAGAAGGGGACTGTTGGTAACAACTTAGGGATGCAGCTGAAATCTTAACCTCCAACCATTCACCATGATGATATTTTCGCCATTTTCCCGATTCTAATTCTTCATGAGGAGATCCCTCTGTCTTCCTCTCTATCTTACCCTTTCTGCCAAAATAGCTCTCCTTTGGGAACAAATAGTTCTGTTTCTTCTTTGAAATGCCTCTGGAAGCCAGGAACTCTTATCTCCCTCAACAACATTCTGGCCCATGCTCGGAATGTGATTTACATTACTGACCAGAGTACAGGAGAACAAAACAAAGGAAGGGCTTCCCAGTAGAGCATGAAGGGGGCAGGGTGGAGAGTACGGGGTGGGAGCGAAAGGGGGAGGGCAGAGTTTCTGGAGTAGCGTGGGGTCTGACCCACTGCCCCGTCCTTCCACACACAATTGGGAGCAGTGAACGTGTCATTGCAATTCTCTTGTGGGCTGGGGTGATGTAGTGGCATCCAGAGAGCTTGAAGAGAGATGTTCTGCTCTTTTGGGATTTGTTGCTAAGACTGCAGGCTTCGGAGCTGACTCACTCAACAGTGCTGGGTGCAAGCCAAGGAGGCACGGAAAGACTCTCGGGGTCACACACGCTGCCCTCCGCGTGCCAGCTCAGGCTGCTGGGGACCAGCCAGGGCTCGCCGGGCAAGGGGAGTGAGGCCCAGAGAGTCAAGACCTTTTTGCAATTATTGAGGCTATTTCTCCACTGGGGCAAGAAAGCATTCCTCTCATGAGGATGGATTACAAAGCAAATTGTTCCCGCCTCACTTCAAAGGCCAAGGAGGTTAGGAAACCACTCCTTCCTTCTCCAGAAAGCCTGAAAACTCAGGCATATTTGTCTGCTCCAGATGGCTTCAGTGTGACATTCTACCTCCTTACCCTACCTGGCTCTTTTGAACAGCCTAACTAGCTGCAGGGTGGGACCCAGACTTCTCTCCTTCCTCTTTTATTTGCTGACCTCCTGCAACATGAGAAATATACTTTTGTCTCCATGCCAAGTTCCTGACACTGGACTTATAAAGCCCTTTTAATTTCCTGAGTAATAAGGGTACTAGCAGCATTTTTTATTCTGTTTGGTCTTTGACCCTTGTTTCTAACACAAAGCTCCTAAATCCCTTGGCTTCCTGGGTGACAGGAGCATTTCTTATTCCCACAAGGCGACTCTGGATAGGCATCTGGATAGCTTCAGGGTGTGACTTAACACCAGAAAGATCAAGCCATGATCAGAAGCTGAGAACTTTCAGCCCAACCCCCCATCTTCCAGGGACAGGAGAAGAGCTGGAGATATTGAGTTAATAATCGATCATGCCAACATGAGAAAGCCTCCACAAAAATCCTTAAATGACAGTTTTGCATTGGTGAACACACTGGGAGGGTGACACTCCCCACTCTCAGAGACAGAAACTCCTTCACTCTGGGACCCTTCCAGACCTTGCCCTATGTACTTCTTCATCTATATCTTTCATCATATCCTGTATAATAAACCTGTAAAATTAAGTAAATGTTTCCCCGAGTTTTGTGAGCCAACCCAGCAAATTATCAAATGTCCCCAGAGACTGTGGGAACACTCAACTTTGTAGCTAAGTTCATCAGAAGTGTGGATGCCCTGGAGACCCACTGCTTGTGACTGGTGTCTGAAGTGAGGGCAGTCTCTTGAGACTGAACCCTAAACCTGTGGAGTCTGATGCTAATTCCCTAGTTAGTGTCAGAAATGAATTAAATTCTAGGACACGCAGTTGCTGTCTGCAGAGTTGGAAAATTGGTTAGCGTGGGAAAAAAAAAAACCCACACATTTGGTGTCAGAAGCATTGTAAGCAGAGAAACCATTTTTTTACCCAGAGACCAACCCGTGGGAACTTTTCCTCAGAAAGGTTTTATTGGCAATTGCTACAATGGAAAACAGAAGGGGTAACAGAAATAACAACCCCAGGATTATGACAATGCTTTGAGAAATTTTATAAAAACCTTAAAGTTGCTGAATTCTAGCTTAGACATCAATCAACCCAAACCCTTCCTTGTCCCTTTCAGGCCTTCAACTAGCCCATGGTGTCAAAGTGGGTTCTTCTGGCTAACTCCTTCTTCCACCAGAACCTTCTATCAAGTGCTGAAGCTTCATCCAAGCTCCCACTCCACACCCCTCGCCCTGGGCCTCTAGGTTTCCAATCAGTCATTCATCCCATGGCCTTGCCCTGCAGGAAAGGCATGAAAGGAACCCCATTCATCTCTGAACACCAGACTGAAACCAAATAATCATCTGCCAAAGTGTAAAACGTAACTGTGTCTAGAAACCCAGACCGCTAAAGCTGGAAGCACCTTAAGGATTTAAATCTACCTTTCCCACTTTGCAGATAGAAAATGGGGTCCCAGAAGAGGATTTGAGATCTAAGACCAACGCAAGTTTCTGGACTCCTAGTTGGATGTTCATTAAAATGGGTCACACCAGGGGCGCCTGGGTGGCGCAGTCAGTTAAGCGTCCGACTTCAGCCAGGTCACGATCTCGCGGTCCATGAGTTCCAGCCCCGCGTCAGGCTCTGGGATGATGGCTCGGAGCCTGGAGCCTGTTTCCGATTCTGTGTCTCCCTCTCTCTCTGCCCCTCCCCCGTTCATGCTCTGTCTCTCTCTGTCCCAAAAATAAATAAACATTGAAAAAAAAATTTTTTTTAAATAAAAAATAAAAAAATAAAAATAAAATGGGTCACACCAGTCCCCCGCCTGTATATTTAACATTGTCAGACCAAAACCAAATAAGGAAGAGGGAAATAGTCTTCAAACACAATGGAACTTTCCCTCAGGAGACTTAGTAGGGCCCTCAGGGGTCTGGGAAACCCCACATGAGGGACCCTCCGGCCTTCCTTTGTGCCTTGCTCCCCTCACCACAGTCCTGCCTCACAAGCCTTCTCTCAGACCCTCCTGCACACCTGGTCCTTCCAGTCACCAAGTCCCAGCATGCTGCTCGTCTGCTGAAAGGCTTCCATCCTCTTCTCAAAAGGGTTGTGTGTTTCAATATTTGCATTATTATTGCAATATGATTGCAATAATATAATATATTTGCATATATATAATATGCAATTATATAATTGCATAATATAATATGCAATATTATTGCAATATTGCAATGTTATTAATATTATTAATATTTGAGGGCCCAAGTTTGGCATGTATACTAAGTGAGGGTCTATTTAGTAGAGACAGACTCTGAATGCTGTCTGACACTTAGATGCTAATCACAGAATGCCCCTAAACCCCATCCTCTGCCAGGCTTTCCCTGGGCACTCTACCCCACACACCACACACACCCAGATGCAAGTTCTCTTTCTTAGCATCAGTTCATCTCTTCTTTGCACCTACCTCATCTGTCATTATTCTGGATCTTTGCTTCCCAACTGTTCACTCTGCCTCCCCAGCTAGCCTGGGGGCTGCACAGGACAGAGACTGTGCCTGTCCTAGTCACTGTTGTGACTATCATAGCCCCTATTCCCATGGCTGGTGCATCGTGTGTGTTCACAGCAGATACAGGGGGATCTATGCATGGATAAGATGAAATCACAGAAGCAGGACACAGATTTTAAATACTTACAACTTTATTAGGAGCAGGCTGTTGTCCCTGCAGCAGCCAGCTCCCATGTATACACAGTATACACAGCCTAGCCAGTACCCAGGTCCTTCCATCCTTCTGCAGCACGTGGAATGCAAAAGAACCAAACACAAAGGGGACTCTGTAAGTGACAGTGTCTAGTGCCTTTGGGAGCCAACTCCCGGGCTGGGAACAACCAAGCCCCCCAGCTCACCCAGCCCTCTACTCCAGCACAGCAAGGTTCACAAGGTTGGACTCCTCTAGTCAGTGCACACAAAGGGCAGAGGAGGCAGGGGGCTCCAGAGCCCAGATCCTTACAGGTTCACACCCCATGGAAGAAGTTTCTGGAGCCCACAGAATCTCCCTCCTCTTCCACAGACATGAGATACCACCTTAATTTTTTTTTTTTAATCCCATCACCAGAAACCTATACCTTGAGGCTTGTCTCTGCTCAGCCTTGGAGAGCATGGTTGGATTAGCAAAATGGTCAAGGATAAGACAAACCTCCCAAGTTGTCTTGGTCATACTTATTTTAAAAAGAAAAAAAAAAGGAAGAAGAAAGACATCACAACAGAAAAAAGCACTGAGACCCAGCTTGTGTCAGGAACAAGATAGGTTGTCCCTCCTTGAAATAATTTGTAAAGCTGCTCTGCTAGGGGGCCAGTCACCCCCACTGATGGCAGCTCCCTTCCCTCCCACCCCATTCCCCTGCCCATTCTGCACAGCCCCTGTGCCACCACCTCCTCACCAAGGATGGGTGCACCAAGCACAGGGTGCAGTGCTATCGTCGGCTAGTGGGGGTCCACATCTGCCCTAGAGCCCTGGGTTCCCTTTGATGCTGCAGCCCCACAGTGTTCACCCATGCAGGGGGGAAGATTCCTCCTCACTTCAGTCTTCAGAAGTGACTGCAGCCCTGCCTCAGAAATCCACATGCCCTCGGCCCCTCTGGGGGAGCGCTGTTCGAGGGCTCAGCCTGGGGTTAGGCTGGAATTTGGAAAACCATCCCAGAGGCTTGCCTGGATGGCTGGTTTGTGGGTTCTGGCTATTAGGGGATGCCAAATAAAAGGAATGAACCCCTTTCCCAGGGAAGATACTTGCTCTGATGTCACCTTGCTAAAGTCCAGTATATATTACCTGACTCAGAAGCAGAATCTCCCATGTACATGCTGGAGCAGCTGCACCTTCAAGAAATACCCTGCTTAACCAAAGACTGCTAACTCCAAAACATCTTCCCATGTGGAGCTATAGGAAACACCCTGGTATCTATATCCCCAACATGTTTCCAGGATAGACAAGAGTTCCCATTGTGGCTGCCAAGGGCTTCTGGGTCAGATTATTGATTCTTGGTGTCACCTGAAACCTGTCCCCAAGGCACTTGAGGAGAGAGATCCTGTCTTCATATTTGGAACACCAGTGGGTGGTTGGCTGGGCTATGAGGAGCAGGACACAATGCACCATACAATCATCTTTGTGTCTGGGCAGCTCAGTCTATGGAGGACAACAGCCAGGTCTGCTGGAAGCACCAGGGTCACCACTGTCCCTGGGGAGGGACAAATGTTGGTTCCCAGAGAGCATAGCCTGAGGTAGCAAACAGTGAACCCCACTATCCAACTGCAATGTCATGTGATGTGCCCAAAGCCAGACCATATGTAGCTGGCCAGATGAAAACCAACCTGCAGGCATGTGGATGTTCAGCACCTAGCCCTCTGTGCATTTCCCACGCCCTTCTTAGTGGGGACAAGACCATGGCCACTCTGAAGGTTCTCTGAGGCAACACAGAGCTAAGGTAGCAGCCCTATTTATACCTGCCTCTCTGGAGGAAGAAGCCATCTGAACTGGGGCCTCCTCCTCCCCATCCCAGGGTGTTGTGCGCCATAAGTTCAAGCCCAGCCACCAGTGATACAGAACCCCCTACGTCACTCTTCAAACTCCGTGCTTTACCACAGAATCCATCATCCCTTGTATCTTATTTTAATGGTCAGATCCCTCTTGAAGAAGGCAGTAGGCTCCCTATTGGCTTCCTATATCTATATGCAATGTGTCAGAGGGCATGTACTTGGAAGCCCTCCCACCAGCCTGATGTCATAGACAACACAGTGAGAAGAGGTGGGTGGCTCTTGAGGGAGGGCCAGGAGTAGAAAACCGATGAGAAACCTCCAGACTCCCGCTACACATATACCTCTTCCCAAAAGGGGTGGTCCAGGCTCCAGTTATACCTAATCCCACTCTCCCACCAGTTTTTGCCCACCGCAGCCATTTTTCATTATTCAGTCCTTGTCAGTCAGAAAGAAAAGGTGGGCTGACAGCACCATAAAAACCTGCCTCTTCAGAAACGGCTTAGAGCCCCCCGGGGCCACCTGAGGGTGCTAAGCTGCTGGGCCATGGCTCTTCCAGCAGCCTGTGGCCTCCCTGATGGGGGCCAAGGTCCCTGAAGTTCTTCCTGGGAGGTGCCCATCCTCCAGGTCCCTTGGAAACCGGGCCCCGGCGCCTCTACCCAGTGCCCGCACCTCTCAGCCTCTCCCAGAGACTGGGCCCTGGAGGAGCCCGGCGTGAGGTAGACTGTGCATTAGTCACTTGGCTTCCCCCACCGAGGCCAGGGAGGAGGAGGGGACCTCTCACCCCTGTCCCTGGTCCTTGTCCCTGGAAGTGGGTGACGTCATGGCATGGACCCCCAGCCACTGCCCTCTGCCCATGGCTCCAGCTGGTCAGAACACTGGCAGCACCAATTGGGCAGAGAGTAAGAAGGAGAAAAGGACAGTCCTATTCAGCATGGCCTCAAGATACAGAAGTCCAGCTCCTGGGGCTTCCGGCGCAGGTTGCACTGGTCCCGAGCCAGCAGCCGCCCTCCAGGGCCCAAACACTTGAGTGGACGCCTCTTAAATCCCCGGCCGCAGCTCTTGGAGCAAGGCGACCAGGCACCCAGCTCCCAGGTCGGGCAGGGCTCCCCACAGACTCTCGTTTCCACCGGCCGATAGGCTGCATCACAGGCAGACGCCACATGCAGCCCTGGGGGACCACGACAGTCGACCGCCCGCTTCTGCAGGCCACTGCCACAGCTTGCAGAGCAAGGCCCCCAGCTGCCTGCCACCCAGCGTGCAGGGGGCCTGTCGCCCTGCTGCTCCACCTGATTGGAGAGGCTGAGGACACTGTTGTGGAGCACAGAGGGGCCCCGGGGGTCCTTGGGGTGAGAGGCTTTGTCTTCCCGAGGCTCCTTGGGCAGATAGAAGGAGTAGCGGACCCGGGGTGGCGTCATCTTGCCCACAGAGAGGACCTCCACGGTCAGGGGCTCCAGGATGGGCCGGGAGGCCTGCAGGCTCTCCACCGCAGTCCCCGTGCCACTATAGCGCAGTAGGCTGCCCTTCACCACCAGGTCCCGCTCCACGGCCGACACCACGAAGTGCCCATTGAGCAGGTACTTTCCCTGGCTATTCTTCAGGGCCAGGTAGTTGTCATCTCCAATCAGCCCCTTGTAGCCACGCTGGCGGATGTCGATACTCGAGGCACCCGCAGGGATGGCCACCACAAAATTGTAGCCATGCCTGTGGTGAGAAAGGGGATCATACATTAGACACCTGCCTGGACATAATGCCCTCATCCCCCTCTAAAGTCATAGCTGATGCCCCTTTCACAACCCCTGCAGGAGGTCACCAAGATGGCAGAGACTGCTCAACCACAGCACGGAAGGTCAGGGGGGGCACACAAACTGGAAGGCAGTACCTCGGATTGTTACCACATCATCTGAAGCTACATACACTGGCTGTACCACCCTGTGGCCTTTTTTATTCAGGATATTTATACTGTGGTGAATTCTTTTATTTTAAATTTTTTTCATATGTCTTTATTTTGGGGGCAAAAAGAGAGAGAATCCCAAGCAGGCTCCAAACTGTCAGCACAAAGCCCAACGTGGGGCTCAATCTCACAAACCATGAGAGATCATGACCTGAGCTGAGATCAAGAGTCGGATGCTTCCCCGACTGAGCCACCCAGACACCCCTACATGGTGATGAATTCTAGGGCAGGAGTAAAGCACAGGTTTTGGAGCCAGACCCATCCCTATCACTGGCTTAGCTGTTGGCCTGGGATAAGTCACTTAGCTTGTCAGTTGCCTCATCTGTGAAATGGAGATCATAATCACACATACCTCATTAAAGCACCTAGAGCCTATGGCACAGTGCCTACCATCCAGTAAGCACTCAATATATACTAACTGTGAGAAGGAGGAGGAGGTGGAGGAGGAACAGAAGACAAGGCTTCAGTCCCTGAGCCCAAGGCTGGGGCTAGACGTAATGAGACACACTGGCCCTGGAGTCGGGCACCCAGATGAAGCCCTGGCTTGGACACCACCTCCTTGGTGGCTCAGACAAATCAGTCTCTCTGGGTTCCAGGGTCCTCACCCATACAGTGAGGGGGTCAAACTAGATGATATCTAAGGCTCCTTCCAGCTCCACTAGTCCATGAAAGGAGTGCCTGCCATTTAGCCAGTGAAGCAAGTCTGGGGGTGTTTACCTTTAATTCTCCACTTGGTCACCCCCTGCAGATCCCTGTGAACACCACCCACCTGCAGTGCCACCTGTTCCCAGAAAACTTGCCCACCTACAGGCCCAGCAGAGGGCACTGTGTCCAGAAGAGGCAGCTGAGGCTCCTGGACAGCCATCTAGGCCTTTCTAGCACCTGGCCTCCCAAGTTTTCAGAGCCAACCATAGCCTTGCTCAACTGAGACCTCAGGGACTCTGCTTGCTCCAGCTCCTTCCAGAACCTGAGGCAGGACTTTCCAAAGGAGCACATTCCCCCTGAAAATAAAAGGGAACCTGCTGGACTTCAGAAAGCCGGGCTCTGGAGGTGGGAATAGAAGAGGCTTAGAGACATTTCTTCAGCTGACCCTGTACACATCTCCCAGGAAGAGGGACTCGATCAGTCCTAGCCACTCACTTTGCCATTTATTGCCATTCTCACCTCAATCTCATCCCTGAGGCCAGGGCCTCAGGCTCTGGGAGATGGGCAGGCTGTCACATTTTGTCCCCAGGCATGTTTTGTGTTTTGTGATCATCATCATGAACATTTGGTGGGCATTTATTATGCACCAAGTACTACACTGAGCAGTTTACTTAGAGTAACACCCTTAATCTTCACAATAGCACAATAGGAAATATATTCATGTCAGGCCCACTATACAAGTGAGGAAATCCAGAATTCCAGAGATGTTGTCACATGTTCAAGATCATCCAGAAAATGGGTAACTGAGATCTGAACACTGGCCAGTCTTACTCTAGAACTCTAGATAGACTCTAATGTTTCTCTGCCATCTCCCTAAATATCATCTCCTTTTCAGTGGTGGACTCCTCAAGCATTCATCTCTGTCAATTGCCTGGCTGGCTGGCTGAATATCATACTCCCAGAAGAGTCTGAGTGGCCCCTACACCAAGGGCACAGCCCATTTACCCCAGTCTAACCCAAGTTTCCACCACCTGGGGGCAGCGCCACTCAGCCCTCCTCCCCCTGCTCCAGGACCCAGAACTCACATGGGCTTGGTGAAGAGGCCTGTCACCTTCTTACAGCTCTTATTGTCGCCCCCACACACCCCACACTTGTCGAATTTCTTCTTGGAGCCCAGGTTCCCATCACAGCCAGCCTTGATGCACTTGCCTTGGACACAGACCGAGGTGGAGTCAGGAGTACATGGTGTACCATCCACCACCTGCAGTGCCCCCAGGAAAGGGAGAAAAGGAAAGAAGGGCAGTTCAGCCAGATGCATCCCAAAGACTTTGTCTCTGCTTTGGTCTCCTGCCCCATGCTCACTCACCTTGGGTGCCAACACATAGAAGTAGCCGGTGCCATTGGCTCGGCAGATGAGCTTGCACTTGTCCCGGGGAGAAACACCTGAGTACTTGGGCACCCATGCCACGGCAAGAGTGAGCCGGTTGGTGCTATGGTTGTAGCCATTGAAAGCCTCACACTGCTCCTCCCGGAAGCTCTTGCCGGAAGCTGAGGAGGGAGGAAGCACAGGCAGGAAGCTAAAGGGAGGAGTGATGGGGGAGAGAGAGCCCTCCTCCCCAGGGTGCTCAGCACCTGTGGCCTTCAACACCTCTTACCCTCATCTGAGTTATCCTCATCCCTTCTCAAAGAACTAAAGCAGGCTAGGACCAAAGGATGCAGGTCACAGCCAATCACACAACCCCCAAGCAATGGGCCGCCTTCAATTCCCTCCATAACAGACACCCTAAACAGTTTGGGGCTACACAATCCTTCAGGAGTCTTCTGAAACTATTTTCAGAATGTTATGACATGAATAAAATAAATTACATCAATGACAAATAATACTAACTATACTGATATACAACTATCAATATATATCAAAACATATTTGTGATATGTGTGCTCCTTGTTAGCCCAATACATAACAAGATTCAATAATGAGTCTAATAACCACCGTCATTTTCAAGTAGTGATGAGAAGAAATGGCATTCTTAGAAATGGCAATAACTGAAATGTCATATGAACATATCCAAGATCTCTACTGCGGACAAAGTCGCGGGTAGTGCCACTAGCATTGCAGTTTGCTAATTAAAAGAAATAATAATTTTAGATAGAAAGATTAGTAAAAACTATACTAAACTACTCACTGAAGGGAATGATAAATTTTAAATTTAAAAAGGCTAGTAAAAATAGAGATGTAATTTTCTCCCCTCCAAGCTCATGGACCCTGGATAAAGAGTCCCTGCTTATGAGTGATGGGCTTGCGAGACTTAATTAACTAAGAGGACATCTAGTGTGTCACTCTCTTGGGCCACTTAGCCCCCCAGCCTAAGTAGGGGGAAGAAAACACCCCCGCCCAAGGGGAGTGGGGAAGAAATGATCCCAAGAGGAAGCTGCTCCTCTGCACTTCCAGACTTTGTCCTAGGGGATAGAATCTTGACTGCTGTCAATCTGCAGCCATGAAGTATCCAGAGTGTGGAGGATGAGGGAGGGGTGCCCTCCAGCCTCGATGTCCCTGGGCACAGGCCAACACTGCCCTCCCCTCCTCACCTGAGCTGGGGCAGGGCTCCAGGTTGCAGGATCGGTATTTCACCCTCACCCCCTCGCAGTATTTGCCCCCATTGGCAGGGGTGGGGTTGCTGCACTGCCTCCGGGCCAGCTGCACGCCCCCCCCGCAGGTGCGTGAGCAGGGGCCGTAGGGCTCCCATTTGGCCCAGGAACCGTCCACCTATGAGAAAGAGTCCGTCATACTCCTGCAGCGGCCGGATGCACACCGGGAGCCTGCAGAACAGCTACACGGGTACAGCCCCCACCATTCCATCCCGTCCCACTGGAATGAAGTCCACTGTGGATCATACGGGGAAAATGACAAGCAAATGGTCAGGGTCCACACAGCGCCCACAGAACACTTCAACCTGGTCAGTAGCAAATGCCAACTGCACCCAGTTATAAATGAGGCCACTCAGAAGACAAGCCCCTTTGGGCTATGGGGTCAGATAGCCAAGTTCTGTCATCATCTCTGCCCTCACCACATGGGTGGTCTTGAGCAAGGGGTGAAACCTCCTTAAATTTAAGGTGCTTCATTAGCAAAAATGGGACCAGTAATACTCAGGTGTGAGATCAGACAGATTTAAATGATACATTGTGTGTGAAAATTCCTAGCACTGTGTTTGCCACCGAGCAAGATGGGTTTCTCCTTACCTACTCTTAGCGTATTGAAAAGAGTCTCTAAATCTAAGGCAGGGGCGGGCCCCCAGTCTTGCCAGAAAACCTTGCTGCCATAGATACTTGAATATTTTTATTTATAAATGATCCATAATCCAGACTCCTCTCCAAACCAGACTTAAGCAGATCTTAAGCTCAATCGGGCTGAAATTGAGAAAGTTTCGCTGCAAGAGGTTCTAACATTTGTGCTCAGAGGAAATGAAGATAGGAGACTACAAAGCAATCCCAAAACTTTGTTTGGCTTCAGGGTGAACCATGCAGTGTTGTTTCATTTTTCAAGAGGGTGGAGAGGGGAGAGAAACGGTATAGTCTTCATTATTGTTTTTCTTAGGATGCCAGTAAAGCGAGTTTTCATCCCCTGAACACACATCAGTTGGGCAACAAAGGAAGCGGCCTAGTTGTACAAGCCAGGGATTAAAATGCTCTCATACATCATCCAAAGTGACTAACCTGCATGGAGCTAATCAGGAACTGGCTGCATGTAATCTAAATACTTTAACTTAGGCATACATGCAGCATAGTTATTCTATCTGCCCTTCTGTCCGATAGCTTTTGCTTCACTGAGTCAACATGTCTCTCATCCAGTGAAAGAATTACTTGCTGTTAGCCCCACCTCCTCCTGGCCTTTCACTTGCTAAGAGTCTCTACATTCGCTCCTTCCACCTCCTCCCTCCTCGGTGCCTTGTAATATGGGTTTTGTCCCCATCACACCTGGGAAGCTGCTCTCTCAAAGGCCTGACATGACCACTAATAAACTGAAGAGTCTGTGTATACACCTCATTTTCTCCAGTTTTCCTTCAGTACTTAACACTGTCTCTGCAGCTTCTGAGATGATGCTGTTGTGTCATTGTTGTTTTTAAACTTGCATCACTTTTTCCACCCTGTTCCTACAGAAAACATTCATCTCACAGGAAACACTCCTGCCATGTGCCATTCATTCACCAAATACCTATTGAGTTCTTACTCCATGTCAACGCTGTGTGCATCAAATCCCTGCCCTGAAAATGACTGCATCTCAGCAGGGGAAGATAGACAATAAAAATAGGCCTGGGCATATAGTGTCAGAAGCGGTTAAATGCAGGCACTGGGGAGAGAGCGGTGAAGGCCTTGGCGAGGTGGGCTGCTCTCCATTACAGGGGGTCATGGAGACTTCACTGCAGAGGTGACGGTGGTGCAGATGCCTGAAGGAAGTACAGGAGGGAGTTGTGCAGATAGGAGGGAAAGAGCATTCTAGGCAGAGGGAGCAACGCAAAGACCCTAAGGAGGGACGGGCCTGGAGTGCCCCAGCATCACATGAGCAAGAGAAACAGGAGATGAAGGCAGATAGAGGACTCACTTGTCCAGAGCACACAGAGTAAAGTCCCTGAAGGGTTCTGAGCATGTGGCATGACCTGACTTACATTTTAAAGGATCCCTCTGGCCGCTATGTTGGGAACAGTCTGTGAGGTGTAAGACCAGCAGCAAGGAGATCAGCTAGGGTGCCAAGAGCAAGAATCCAAGGGGGAGTTGACAGTAGCTTGGCACAGGGTGGAAGCAGATAAGGTGGGAAAAATAGTTCAATTCTGCATCTATTTTGAAGATAGAATCAACAGGAATTGCTGAAATAGTAGATGGGCGGGTGTGAGAGAACAGAGGGTTGGCATGAGCAACGGGAAGATGGAGTTGCCAAAGCAAGTTCAGGACAGATGATCAGGAGCTTGGTTTTACAGATGTTATGTTTAGGATGCTTATCTGAATGGAGAAATCAAGATTCAGTGAGGCATGTGAGTCTGTAGTTCAGGACAGAGGTCTGAGCTGGAGATACACATCTGGGAGTCTTCAATGTATCAGTGTAAATGGTACTTAAAGCCATTGGCCTAAATGAATCACCTAAGAAGGCAGTGTGGATAGTGAGGAGAGCTAAGGACTGAAAGCTGGAATGCCAACATGGAAAAACAAGAATATGAGGAAGAGCCAGTGAAGGGGACCAGAAGGGGCAGCCAGTAGGGAGAAGGGAAACCAAGACCCGAGCCTGTGTTCCCAGGGAAGAGAGTGATCAGCTGTGTCAAATGTTGCTAACAGGTCAGACAATATGAGGATGGTAATCAATCACTGCCTTAAGCAGTGTAGAGGCCATTTGGCGACCTTAGTTAGAGTTATTTTTAGAGGAATAGTGGGACTGAAAGCCAGATTGGAATGGACTCCAGAGAAAAATGGCAAGACAGGAACTGGAGAGAGAAATTTCATACCACTCTTTCCAGGAACTTTGTGGTAAAGGGAGTCAGAGAGATAGATTTTGATTTATGGAGAGGAAGTAGGATCAGGAGAAGTTTTATTTAAGATGGGAGGAATTATAGCAAGTTTGTATCCTGATAGAAATGATTCAACTCAAGAGAGGGGAAATCTGACACTGCAGGAGAGAGATGGAAGAATTTATGGAGCATTTTCCTTGAATAGAGGGGATACTATCCTAAGCACAAAGCACTGCACCGCCAGGCCCCATATGAGAATGTGGGCAGCTCATCCATAGCAAAGGAGGAAAGGTAGAGATTACAAGCATAGAAGCAGGACAGACAGTGGATGTGGCGGTGGGAGTTGGTGGAAGTTCTCTTCTGATTACTTGATTGCTTGTTTTTTTATTAATGAGATGGGAAGAAAGGCTACTGGCAAAAGTGGAAATGAAGAGAAAGGGTTGGTAATGGCAGAGAGAGGCGAAGGTGTGACATAATCGTGTAGGATGTTGGGAGGACGAATGCAGTAAAGGAAATAAAATACCATATGACTCCTGAGCAGCATTGCAGGCCCCCCTAAGTTGTCAGGCCATTAGTTTAAGCTGAACCCACTGAGCATGGTTCCATGTCTTTCTCCAGCCGCACTCACCTCCACCTGCACAGTTGAGTGACAGTTGGATTCCACCAGGACAGTGGTTTATCCTAGCGAGTACGACAGAGAGAGGCAGGGGCATGGGAGCCACGAGTGGACATGAAGGAGTGATTTTAACAATGGACCACGGAATTGCAGCTCAAGAAGGAGGTTGGTGAGGGCACAGGAAGAGCAGGTGGGACTGAAGAATTGCTGGAGTCCAAAACTAGAGGGCTGGACAACAGGGCCTTGGTAGTCAGAGTGTGATTCTTGCAAATGAGATCCCAGGGCAGCACTGGGGCTGTGTGATCAGTAAGATAAGCTTTGTGCTTTGACCTAGGCTGATTAGGGCAGTGTCCTTTGTGAAGGGCCAGGGTGGTGAAGGGAATGTCCAGAAAAGAGACTGAGGATATGGTGGATGTTGCTGTTGATGGACTGAGAATTCCAGAAAGCATGTGGAAATACTGTCTTCTCAGATCACATTTCCTATATCCAGTATCCTCTTGGGCAACATCTTTATCCTCCAGACTCCTCTTCCCAAGAGAAGGAGCTGGCCATGGCTGGCCTGTCCTCGGGACCTTCTGGTGGTCAAGGCAACCCCAGACTAGTCCCAAACCACACCCCCAAAGATGTTTCCCATATAGCTCTGGCCTGTCCACCCCTCCAGCTTGCCCCACCTCCCTGACTTTGCTCCATCTCTGCCTGTTGAGACCCTACTCATTCCTCAAGTCCCTCTCCAAATCCAACCTCCTTGCCAAAGTTTTTTCAGACCCCCCCCCAGTCATCATTAATCTCTCATTCCTTATTCCCCCATGACACGTTTTCACACTTCTATCTTAACACTGAATACATGCCCCTCTGGGTCTTGGATTACAGTGACATTTCTAGCTTCGCCACTAGACTGTGAGCCCACTGAGACACAACCCATGTTTTATTTCTTTCACTGACCACCACACAGTACCTCACATAGTTCTCTGAATACAGTGGGATGATGCCTAATAAATGGCCAAAGGCTTAATTAAATATATGTTCCCAAAACATAGAACAATATTTTACATAATTGTGTACCAAACCCAGCTCAGGGCAACTGATAAAGTGCTGGCAAATGCTTTTGTATTATATTGCCCCCCTGTACATAAAACCCCAAGGCAAGGCCCTCTGCATCCAAGACAAGGATGGGGAAGGGACCATCATCTCCAGGATCCAGAAAGAGGACGGACTGCTTATTCCTGTCCGACAAAGTCCCAATCCCTTTGTGACCCCACCCCCAGACCAGAAGAATATAAAGTTTTTATTATATTCAGAGAATATGTGGGGTTCAAAACTTGTTCTTAATCAACTGTTATTCTTTTTACCATGAAAAAAATAACTTTTGCTCAGTTATGTCTTAGCTTCAAAAAACAATCACGACAGAAACTTGGTTTGGAATGTAGCAAATTACTGAAGCTTGCCCAAAGGTCTGTTTCCTTTCAGTTCTGAGCCTGGTTCACCTCTGGCCCAGAGCTCCCTGGAAACAGAACACACTCAGAAATAGATGATAGGGGCACCTGGGTGGCTCAGTCAGTTGAGTGTCTGACTTCGGCTCAGGTCATGATCTTGCAGTTCACAGGTTCGAGCCCTGTGTTGGGCTCTGTGCTGACAGCCCAGAGCCTGGAGCCTGCTTCAGATTCTGTGTTTCCCTCTCTTTCTGCCCCTCCCCCACCCACAGTCTGTCTGTCTGTCTCTCTACCTCTCCCTCTCTCTCTCTCAAAAATAAAATAAACATTAAAAAGTTTAAATAAAGAATTTAGAGTGAGTGCTCAATAAATTTAGTCATCATTATCATAAGAAAAAGAAATAGCTGATAAGGGGAGGCTGGAAGGAGCCAACAAGTGAGGAATGCCAAATATCTAGTGATTGGCTTTGGGTTCAGTGCTCACTCCTCCCCAGGTAGGATGAGGCACAGAACTCAGGGCTGGGCCCCCTTATTCCACATGAAAGACTTTCCTCACATGTCTAAGGCCTCACCAAGTTCTCTGACCTACCATATCTCTTGCCTCCAGGCTTAGAGTCAAGAAGGGGATAGGACCACAGACAGGTAAATGGAGGCACAGTGCAGCAATGTGACACAATTATGGCTACACAGCAAACCTGTTCCCGCTGGAGGCCTCCGAGTCCACCCCCTGCCTCCCGCTCAGCTCCAGCACACTCACCCTATACTTATGGAGGTTGTGTCTCTCCACACAGGTCCCCTTGAGGCAGAACTTGCCCTCGCCACAGCTGGTGCCATCTGCCCAGGGGAAGTGGCGGGTCTGGCACACCATCTGCCCCTTCGCCTTGCCAGTGCACCACAGTTTGGTGCAGTACTGCATGTAGGGACAGGGCTTCGAGCCCACACCAAAGGCAAGCTCACACTGCTGGCTCAGGCTGTAGCTGGCACCCGGTAGGTCCTCAGGCAGGGAGATGGGCTTGCTGGGTTGATCCAGGAGGCAGTCACCTACAGGGAGCCAAGGACATTCATCAAAGATGAGTTGAGAAAGGTGAGCTCAGCTAACCGTGAGTCTGAATGATAGGGAGACATTGAAGCAAGAGCCAGTGGAATGGACTCCCTTGAGAACCCAACTCTTTGGGCTCATGCACACCTTAGGTAACAGAGGACAGGTGCAGAGAGGTAGTGAGCAGTCACTCCAGTGACAACCCCGAAGTCCCTCCTCTGTCACCCTGGCTTACCATGCCCACTGTCCAGGAAGTCGGTGACGATAGCAGCACTGCAGGCTGACCAGGGGTTGGCACGGTCAATCTGGATGAGTGTTGGGGACATCATGTGGTTGGCTCGGAGTTTCCCAAACACCTCCTCACACACTTTCACATTGTCATGGGGCATGTTGAACACGTGGCCTGTGGGGTGAGGCAAGAGGACTCAGAGGGCAGAAGGATGTGGGCTATGCAATTTTAAAGCAGCAGGGCGGAGGGGAGGGGAGGGCGGTTCAGCTGAGGAAGCTAGAGAGCCCATGTCAGCAATTTTCAGGCTGGTCATTTCTACCTAGTGATAGACTGACTACTTTGCAAATGTTAAGATAGTGTTCTTGTGTTCTCTGTCCTGTCCATCAGGCTGTGGGCTCAATGAGAGCAGCAGTGTTATCTAATATATTCTACCCTTCATGCTTAATTGATGAGATACTCTGACTGCTGAGTCAGACAATATTGCTGGCCTACTGGGCTGGGGCAATCAGAAAAAATAAAACCAAGCGATTGCTAAGGCAGACTCTGACCCTAAGAAAGGATCCCTAAAGCTTCAGGACATGAGGAAGCAAAGACAGATGTCTACCCCCTGACCAAAGCACCCAGGGCAAACCCAAAAGGACCCCAGAGTGGAGCTCTCCTCCCCGTACCCAAGAGTACCCTCCAACCTTACCCAGCTCATGGGCAGTGGTGAAGGCTGATGGAAGCCCATCATCCTCGATCACAGAACAACTTCTCTTGGGGTCGCACATAGTGCCCACATCAGCCATGCCCAGCGTGTCACAGGTGGTGGCCCCACACAGGTCCTGCCAGGGTGGGGAAGAAGCAAGAAGCCAGGCAGAAATTAGGATGGGGTACAGAAGGAGCCTGGAGGAAAGAAAGGTATCCTATGGGATGCTCAGCTCATCCCAACTCCCAGTCTAACGAAGTCCAGCACCTTCCTAGACAGGTCCTTTCTCTCAGAGGGTTGCAGGGCTACACATAGAATCAACCCAGACTGAGGGAGGAAGCATCAGGAAGAAAGCCTTATGGCTCACTGAGAAGATTGTGCCCAAATCCTACTCATAGAGATCCTGTGGGAGGAAATTAGGAGGTACAAAATTAAACTACAAGGTCATTGCTTTATATAGAGACAGACTTCCGAACCAGAAAATGGCGACTCCTACAGCTGGGTGAGGTTCCATTCATGGATAACTGAGGCAGGTGGGAGTGGAAGGCAAGTGTGTTCCTCATCCAGAGTCAGCTCTGAGCAGTCTCAGTCCTTGCGGAGTGACTGGACAACCGTGAATTAAGCTCAGATTCTCAGCCAAAGTGTCATGGGCCAAGGACCCGCCCAAGCCAGAGATTTGGCTTCCTTGAATTGGGAGGAGGCAGAATGAGGCAGATACAGTCTCCTATCCAGACATAGCTCAACTGGCTACAGAAGTTCAAAGGGACCACTGGCTCAGCGACTGCTAGGAACAAAAAATAAATGAACTGCCACCGAAGACAGTCCCTCTTTTTTGTACTGAAACCTGCATCAGAAACTAGGACTTCCTGCAACAACCCTGATGGGAAGCACTTCTGGGGTGGATATCGTAATAAACTTATTGAGCCATCAATGTACCTACATATCTTAAGAGCCCAGGAGTTGGAAACAGGACAAGATACTTAATCACAATAGAGAAGACACTGTTGAATCAGTGATACCGGTATTCTTTCCATTACATCCTTGTCTTCATTCACAGTTTACAAGAAACTATTACATGTATCATCTCATTTTAATCCCCCAGAGAGTGTTAGGAGGCAGATACATCATTATACCTATTTGTCAAAGGTGAAAACTGAGGCCCATGCTCACAGTTAATCATGGTGATGATTTATTAAATGCTGACATCGTGTGTGTACTTGACGTGCATGACCTTACTTAATCCTCACAACATCCCACTGGAAGAATGACTGCTATTATCACCTTCCACAGACAAGGAAGCTGACGCTCAGAGAGGCCCAGGTCACAGAGCGGAGATGTGCACTGGGGTCTGTACGACTGGTTACCAGCATTCTTTGCACCATGTCACAGCTGACTGGTCAGCAGCTCCTAAGTGAATTCCCAGGAGAAAGAGTGGTGTGTGTTCTCCGTGGTAGCCAAGGCATTCACATAAACACACCCAGAGCTGTTCTCAATCTTATTTCTCTTTAGGGCTCTATGCACATGCATGTGCATGCACATGCTGATGGTGGGGAACAGCTGGGCAGCAGAGTTAGTGGGGCCAGGAGGCATAGGAGGAAAAGTGGTCTTAGTACAGAAAATCAGCAAAATTTAATCCAGAGCCTTCCAAAGTTTACCACCTGAGCAGTCAAACTTGACTTCCCATGGTCAGGTGATAGTCACACCTCCTAATGAGCGTTAACTCTGGCCAAAGAACTGGGAGGGTAATCAGACTCCAGAATACACAGGTCAACCATGAGCGGTGGACGCCTGGCCTTGATCTGCTGTCCTGGGCTCACATGTGGCATGTCTGCCATTTCTTGGAACCCTTCAGGGTGAACCTCAAACTCCCTCTCTTCCAAGTACTCTTCCCTTTCCAAAGGCTCACTCTTCCAGAAAGTTCTCCTTCCTTCAGAGTTCTGAGACCTAGAAGAGAACTGCTATCAAAACCTGGGAGGGGAAGTTCACCTGACAAGCAGTTTAAGGAACACAACTGCTGAGGAACAGGGCGGGGTCACACGGATCAGCTTGAGAAGGGAGGGAGAAGAAGGCAGGGGACAAAGAAGGAAAGAACAGAGGTTTGCACAGAGGCATGGAAGGGGGAGGGGGCTGGGCCCATTCATCCCTAGACACTATAGTACAGCCTCCCCACTAAGGCAGGGGTCTCTGAAAATTCTCGTCTAGTGGTCACAGCCCATAGGGAGAGCCTGTAGGACAAACATGACACCATCCTGGGGCCACCATGCACACTCACTGCGGGCTTTGTGTAAGAGAAAAGGCATGGGAACAAGAATGGAAAAGCCTAGACTCTGGCCCTGGCCCCACCACTAAGTAGATGTGTGTTTTGGGGCAGGTCACTTCTCTCCTCAAGCCTCAGTCTCCTCTGCTCCTTCCCTGATCCCAGGGTGCTCAGCCCCTTCTGGCCCTGTAGGTTATGAAAGGAACACACACAATGATAAACTTCTAGAATGGAAAGAACCCTAAGGATGATCTTGTCTACTAATCCATGAAAGGAACTCCCAGAAAAGTGAAGGTCACCCATGTGGACATTCAGAATCCCATCTGCTGCTCTGCTCAGCAGAAATGGTGAGACCAGACTGACAGCTCAGACTGGGGTCTAAGCAGCCACTGGAGCTCCACTGCCCAGCAGCCCACCTCTGCCGCTGGAAGGTCCTTAAAGCCAAAAAAAAAAGGCCTCCATTCTTCTCGGGGAGGGTGGATTCTCTCTGGAGCATAGACATGCAGCTGCAGACCCTTCCTGGCCAGGAGCAACCTGTTCTTTCCATCAAGAAATCCCGGTTTCCCTGGATCAAACAAGAGGAACAAGGAAGGAGCCGGCAGATTTCCTGAGGGTCAGGGTGTAGCTGAGAGCAGCAGGCTTGCAGTAACCAGTGTCTTCATTGTGGGAAGATGCAGCTGTTTGGGGTCAGGGGCTCTGCCTGGCCCTCTTCCCCCAGCCAGGGACTCAAATGAAGAATTGCTGGATCTTAGTTCTTTGAACGCCTACAGGCGGGTGTGCAGGGCTCAGTAGTGCCTCATTTGTGGCACTGAATGTCTCCACCCTTCTGGAATGAACTCAGATGCACTCAAATTGCCTTAACCTCTTCAGCTCAGGCCCTTGTCTCCAGAAATAGAAACTGTTCTGGTTCCTTCTGCCTGGAGGGTGGAGGCACTTCCCACCCAGCCCCTACCTGCCTCACTATTTCTGGTAATTTGCCATTTCTCCTTGAAGCTACAGCTGCTGTTCCAGATGACCCAAGAATCATCTTGGCCAAGACCCTGGTCTTCCCAGGTTATTGTTTTCTCACTGTACTTTTTCATAAAATAATTTAGGATTGGAGAGCCATGACTTGAAAGCAAGCACCTTGCAGTGGCCCAATCCACTGCCCAATCCACATTTACCATGCCCACTCCCTCCACGCCTCACCACAACTCCTCGTGGCCTTCCTTCCCACCTCCTCTCATTTCCCCAGCCACATACTGAGATGCTTATATTTTCCAGCAGTACGGGGTGGAGGACCCACAAAAATCAAGCACATTAACTGTTTTTTTAATGCAGCAGAAGATATGTGTTCTCATGCAGCCAACTTCCTACTCATTATGAACTTGTAAGCATGTGGGCCAGTGCTTATATTCATGGCCACACCGCAGCTTCCAAGTATTGTACTCACACAACTTGGGAGTCAACCTCTCACTCTGTAGATGAGGAAACTGAAGCTCCATGAACTCACCCAAAGCCATACAGCTATTAACTAAAGAATGAGCTACTGAACCCTTTTGACACCAAGGCCAGCAGGGGTCTTTGGTCTGAACCACAGCACTCTAGTTAGGATAGCATAAGTACTGTTGAAAACCACCCAGTGCTTGGATTAATATTGTGCCTTTAACTTGTTTCCCATCTGAATCTCTGGCGTGCATCTCTGTATTTCCTCATCCAACCCCAAATCTACCTCTGTTTGTAATCCCTAAGCATGGGAGGGCCTTGCTTTGCTACAAGAAGGGGAAAAAATAGCAATTCTGGGTGTCTGGGCAATGGGACTAGGGATGCCTGGTGAAGAAGAGAACCCACTCTGGAAACATCTATCAGCAGAGTGGGTTTCGCTAGAATATTAATTCCTCAAGATGTACAAAATGGTGTTACAGTGGGAGACCAAGGTAACTAAGACAAGAATAAGAGAAATCCAAAGCATGCAGGAAAACCAAGCTTTTTCTGGAAATCATCAGTTCAAGAGAGGATACATATCGAATACAATGTTAATAGCTGACACTGAGCTGCTACCAGGTGCCAGACACTGTTCTAAGAGCTTTCCTGTATTAGTTCTTAAATCTGTACAATAGCTTTATGAGGGAGATGCCATTGTCAGGCCCCATTTTACATAGGAGGCTCAGAGAAGGTAAGTTACTAGCCCAGGATCAGTGAGCCCAAGGTCAGACAGGAAGGGAAGGGCAGAGTGAACACTGAAATCCAGAAGTGCCGCCTGAGAGCTGAATGCTTCCCTCACATCAGTACTGCTTCCAGAGATGAAGGGGCTGGGGAATCTCAAGATGGCAAGACTTTCTAGCCCATACCCTCAGCCCCCAAAGCACAGGTTGGCCACTGAAGAGGGAGAGGCCTGGGGAGAGGGGAATGACAGGACTGACTGCCAAGAGTGCTATTAGAGCAGCGCCTGCACCCCTTTCCTGGTTGAGCAAGCTCCTGGCTCCTTGCCCCACACCTGCACTGACACACTGACCCCGTCCCTCCTGTGCACCCTGTCTGCTGGCTCCCTGCTGGGGCCTCTCCTTTCTCCAGGGCAAAAGCTGATGGCAAAGAGCC
This sequence comes from Herpailurus yagouaroundi, assembly GCF_014898765.1. Taxonomy (NCBI): domain Eukaryota; kingdom Metazoa; phylum Chordata; class Mammalia; order Carnivora; family Felidae; genus Herpailurus; species Herpailurus yagouaroundi. The sequence continues at coordinate 21,541,548 of NW_024412402.1, read as the reverse complement.
AACACGAAGTGCCAGAAGAACCTGACCCCTCCCAACCCTGCAGCCTGACAGCTGAAAACGCTGAGTTAATGATCCCCAGGAAGGGAGGTGAGCTACCTAAGCACCCAGAGCTACACACACTCCTTTCACTAGTATCAGTGTCTTCCTCCCGTGAACACATACTGAACAACGGCAGCATGCACGGCCCACTGGAGGGGCTACAAAGACACAAAAGTCTTTTTTTTTTTTTAGATTCATTTATTTATTTTTTAGATTCATTTATTTTTTTAAAATAATTCTCCATCCCTTCCCCTGGGGTCCGTTAAGTTTCTCAAATTCCACATACGAATGAAAACATAAGATTTCTTTTTCTTTTTTTAATTTTTTAATGTTTATTTATTTTTGAGAGAGAGAGACAGAGACAGAGAATGAGGAGGACACAGAGAGGGATATACAGAATCTGAAGCAGGCCCCAGGCTCCGAGCTGTCAGCACAGAGCCCAATGCAGGCTTGAACTCACAAACTGAAGATCATGGCTTGAGCTGAAGTCAGCTGCTTAACTGACTGAGCCACCCAGGCACCCCCAATATCTGTCTTTTTCTGACTGACTTATTTCACTTAGCATAATACCCTCCAGTTCTATCCATGTCTGTTGCAAATGGTGACATTTCATTCTTTTTCATCACTGAGTAGTATTCCATTGTGTATATATACCACATCTTCTTTATCCATTCATCAGTTGATGGACATTTGGGCTCTTTCCATAATTTGGCTATTGTTGATAGTGCTGCTATAAACATTGGGGTTCATGTGCCCCTACAAATCAGCACTCCTTGCTTAAAGGAGTTTACAAGTCAGTGGAATGTGCTGAGTCCATAGTTTTCACACAAAAACAGACATGTATTAAGTGTACTTACAAGTACAATGAGACAGAATGCTTTAAAACAGGGCCATCCCAAGTGTAAGTTCTGGCAAAGGATCTGTAGATAATTATTCAACAACAACAAACATACTGACAGACCACAAAGGTAGTGATGACAACAGGTGCCTATTCTGGAATACCCAGTAACTTATCCTTGATAATGCCTTTAAGTTCAGTACCATTGTCATCATCATTATCCTTCTATGGATAAGGAAAGTGGAGTCCAGGTGGCTGATTCGTTCAATGACCATTGCTAAAAGTCAAGTGGCAGGACTGAAACTCAACTCTGCCTGACTCCAAGTCCATGTTCTTTCCATTGTGCCACACAGCCAAGACCAGGCATCAAGGCAAGGTGTGGGGAAGCACCATGAGTGGCACAAACATCTACCAAGAAGTTCAAAGACAGGATGACAGCAAGACCAAAGGAGGGAGAAAACCTCATTTGCCTTCCTGTCTAAACCAGCGTTAAAGAAAAAGAAAGAAGAAGATTCTGGTGCACATTCCTCCTGATGTTTATAGCAGCATTATCTACAAAAGCCAGATTATGGAAACAACCCAAGTGCCCATCAACTGATGAATGGATAAAGAGGATGTGGTATATACATACAATGGAATATTACTCAGCCATCAAAAGGAATGAAATCTTGCCATTTATGACATGGTTGGAGCTAGAGAATATTATGCTAAGTGAAATAAGTCAGAAAAAGACAAATACCGTATCATTTCACTCATATGTGGAATTTAAGAAACAAAACAAACAATCAAAAAGAGAGACACAAACCAAGAAACAGACTCTTAACTATAGAGAACAAATGGATGGTTACCAGAGGGGAGATGTGTGGGGGGATGGGTTAAATAGGTGATGGTGATTAATGAGTGCACTCATGATGAGCACCAGGGGTTGTATGAAGTGCTCAATCACTAACTCATATACATGAAATTAATATTACACTCTATGTGAACAAACTGGAATTTAAATTAAAAAAAAAAAAGATTCTGGTGCACACTCCTTCCTCCAAACTTCCTCCCCCATCCTCCATTATTAATATAGGCTTCCTTATTTGGTATAAGTAAAAGAAGGAGGGAGAAGAACAATCACCTTCCAAGTCTGGGAGCAACCATATTCCACTCCTTCCTCTCCTATTCTCCTTCCTCCCTCCTCCCTCCTCCCTCCCAGAAGTAGTGTTCAGTTTCCATTCAGTGATAAAGATTTACAAACTCTTAAATACCAAAGCTACAGGTACCCCTCTTTGCTAATATCTTCCAAGGTCCAACTTCCAAAAGATTCTGACAAAACTATAACTCTCTTTATTGTATTAGGAGATATGTGTAAAACACATGTTATCATTTTATTTTTTTTTATTTTTTTAACGTTTATTTATTTTTGAGACAGAGAGAGACAGAGCATGAACGGGGGAGGGTCAGAGAGAGAGGGAGACACAGAATCTGAAACAGGCTCCAGGCTCTGAGCCGTCAGCACAGAGCCTGACGCAGGGCTTGAACTCACGAACCGCGAGATCATGACCTGAGCCAAAGTCGGACACTTAACCAACTGAGCCACCCAGGCGCCCCTTATTACCTTTTTTTAATTGAATGCTAAATTTCACTGCCATATGGCAAGTCATTTATTATAGAAAGAACTAGCCTCTATCTCAACTGAGCCTCCAGAGTGCTGTTCCTCTCTACACAGTATAGAATACATGCATGTGCCCCCATAAAACATAGTACTACTCAAGGCCAAAACAAGGTAAGCACCAAGCTGGGGACTAAGAGGCAGAAAGGTGAATGAAGGAAACAGAAGGGAAGAGAACAATGGCAAGCAGCCTGCCCTGGAGAATCTCAAAAGAGGAGAAACAAGAGCATAGAAAAAATGGTGAGGGGAGAGGGGGAGGGAACGGCATACAGTCCTACTAAGTGCAACAGAATAGGGGCGCCCAGGTAGCTCAGTTGGTTGAACATACAGCTTCCACCCAGGTCATTATCTCATGGTTCATGAGTTCGAGCCCCACATGGGGCTCTGAGTTGACAGTGTGGAGTCTGCTTGGGAGTCTCTCTCTCTCTCTGCCCCTCCCCCACTCGTCAGTCTTACTCTCAAAATAAATAAATTTGAAAAATAATAATAAAAATAAAATAAGTGCAACAGAATAAATAAAGTAAATGAAGGAATACTCATGCAGAAAAACCACAAATTGCAAATCCTAAAAAACAAAGTCTGTTCAAAGGAGAAAATGTTACAAATAGCAAAACAGATGGTGGAATGGAGAAGAGGGACTCCTGCAACACAGGAAACAAGTTTCCTTTCCCATCACCACCAGCTCCCAAGCCCAATACCTTCTTGCCACCTGTCCCTTGTCCCCTTCCCTCAGAGGGCCTTCCTGGCTCTAGCCACAAGAAGAACAATCCCCCACCGGACTTCCAACAGAGGGCTCATGCCTCCCCCATGGCACTTAACACACCCTTGTGTAATGAGCTATTTCCTTGTCAGGCTCCCAGATATCCAGTGAATTCCTGAGAGCTAGAGGCCACATCGTAATATCTGTACCCCCACAGCCCAGGACAGTACCTGGAAATAACAGCTGCTCAGTAAGCACTTTTGAAATGTAGAATAAATTCACGAAAGCTAGTCTGCCACAAAGTTACCCAAATTGCAGAGGCATCGGAGGTTAAGGGAGAGCAGACCAAGAGAAATGCAGTCCTACTGAGCCCCAGCACCAGATACCTCATTCCTGCTGCCCAAGGCAACAAGAAGCCACTGAAACTTGTCTTCTCACGGAAATGAATGTCCACCCAGAAAGACTGGCTGTAATTCTCCACAGATCCTGGTTCCAATCCCGTGCTGACCTCACCCTGCTGTTATGAGTCTGGAGACTGATTGCTTTGCAGAATCAAATGTGCGCTCCTTCTCCAAGACCATGAACTTACTCTGAATCTTTAAGAAAACTCCTCAAATTGCCAAAATATTTGTTGTATGATCAATTCTTTTTTTCTCCTTTGCGCACAGCAAAGTCTCCTCCCTGGGTCATGTCTTTCCAGTGTTTTGATTTCAACACCCCACACCCCTCCCTCTGCCCGCCAAGAGGACAGCAGCGTCTCCCCATAGCCTGGGCCCAGACTTGTTTTCATGCACAGCAACTCTGACAGTGGGTCAACGGGGGTGCTCCGGTGCCCATCAGTCCCAATGCTCCCACTGTTCCCCCTTCAGGTACCTGGCACCTGGAGCTCTACAGGTGCTGGTCTCGCCTCTTCCTCATAGGAGGAAGTACAGTCTGATGGAGACTGACCCTTCCCTGCTTCCTTCCTGTGTGCTATCAGAGTCACTAGCCATTTTTCAGAATTTTCTGGGGGGACCAAGGAATAGGTGACTCTAAAGATGTCTGACAGTTCAAGATCCATTATAGACCAAAGGTGATTAACAAAATAAGCATATTTCTAAAAACTTGTTATCCAAACAAACCATATACAATTGACCCTTGCACAATATGAAGGTTAGAGGCACTGACCCCCATTGCAGTCGAAAATCCACACATAACTTTTGGCTCCCTAAAAACTTAACTACAAATACCCTAGCGTTGACCAAAACATACCAGTAACAGTCAATTAACACACGTTTTGTATGCTATATGTATTATACGCTGTACTCTTACAGTAGAGTAAGCTAGAGAAAAGAAATTGTTATTAAGAAAATCATAAAAGAAAATCCATTTAGAGTCCTATACTGTATTGGAAAAAGTCCACCTGTAAGTGGACCCATGCAGTTCAAACCCATGTTCAAGGGTCAACTGTAAATACATATAGATAGATAGATAGATAGAGATATAGATATATAGATATGCAATCCTACTGCATATCCTATATATATATATATATACATATATATATATATATATATATCCTCATTTTAGTTTGAAAAAGCATTGCTTACACCAACATTACAATAATCAGGGAAGTTCATACCCGACTTAAAGGATTACTACTAAACCTTACAAAGTAAAACACAAGTTTCTCTTGCGTTGGAGTGCAGCAGGAGTCTCCTCCAGGTTCCCAGAGACCACATCTGCCTTGTCTACAAAGAGCAGCTGCAGGCTCGTGTTCTCACCACATACTGTACCTTCCCCAGGGGAATTCAGGAATGAGCAGTTCCTAAGACCCTGAGAATGCTGCAGGCCCTGGAGTCTGTGCTGGCAAGGAGGCGAGGCAGAGATGTTTACTCGAAAGCATTAAGCACATACCTGGATGTTGGTCCTGCCAACACAGCTTCCCCACTTTCTGGCTTCACCCTCTAGAAGCCTAAGAGAAGGACAGCTTCCAAAATTCACATCCTGCACATCACTGCTTCTGACCCAAGTGGCCATGCATCTTGTACCCATTATGCATGGTTAGCATAGCCCCTGGGTCTAGACACCACTGACAAACAGAAGCTGTCATGCTGCTTGATTGCTTCTTCTTTAAAACGCGAATCCTTCTGATGATGTGGCCCATACTCCCAGCAGGAGTCCTCTTTCTAGGGCTGGCTCCAAAAGTCAACCTAACCACAAAGCGGTGGAGACTGAGGTCTGTTACGTTAGAAGCACTGAGTGACCTCCACAGGGGCATCCCAGGTAGCAGATGGGCCAACAGCTGCTTTGCCCATTAAGATATCCTGTTCTTGGCCTTTGCTTTCTCCCCCCAGCAATCTGACTGCCGAGTTGGTCTGTGTGCAGAGGTCGAAGCCACCTCCTCTGCAGTTTCCCCATGACTCAGACAGTGTGTGCAGGGGCTGGGCAGTGGCAGCTCTACAGACCTCAATTGGAAGAATGAGTGCAAGGAAACAGACTCAGGCCAAAGACCTCCCTAGAGGAACCAGGTGGTGGGAGGAGAAGGCTGGGAAAAGAGGAAGTTCAATTCCAGGAGGGGACAGGCGGTGCCAAATGGGTTAGTGTGGAAGACTTTAGCTCCAGCCCAGTGTGTGCCAGTGCAGCTCTGAGTGGCCTTTGGAAACAGTGGAGAGTGAGAGCCCCATGGGTAACCAAGGATTCTGTGCCATTCCCAGAATGACGTGGTTATGACAATAACAAAACAAGAGCATGGCACCAATTCAAGTTGCAAGCCCCAAAATCAGAGGAAGCGGGTCACTTGGATGCCCCTCTTCGTCCCAGTCCCATGAATCTGAGAAATTTCAAGAATCCAAAATCTTCAACGTACCCAGTCACCACAATACCTGTGAATGTAAATTTTCATAAAGCCATAGCAAAGAGCAGAGGTGCTTCTGTGATCTGACCATCTTTCCATTCCCAACACTCAGTACCTTTCCAGTCCTGCACCTGGGGTCTCCAGATGCTCTTTACTAAGCTCACACCACCTGCACACTGCCAGGGGCAGAAACTGGAGCCCTACAGTCAAGTGTGGTCATCAGAAGTTTCAGTGAATCAGTGTCATAAGTAACCTCTGCTGCTCTGCTCCATAACATACATCAGGGCAAATGGGTCACCCTCAGCCAACAAGGAAATAGGAAAATTGAGAGATTTTACCCAACTCGGCTCCAAGTGCAACTCCACTTGAAACTCCAACCTCCAAACAGGTGCTTGAACTAGATGGCCTGCTCTGAATGGACTGGAATCCCCTCAAATAGAAGGCAGGCCCAGCACACAAGGGTACAGGAGAAGCAGCAAAGAAGGACGGAATGCTCCCAGTACTTGAGTCTGTCTTTTTCATTTCAACCCACAAAATATCCCAATTGATTCCCTTCGTCCCAATCCAGGTTTTCCAGGCCCAGGACAGAGGATAACTGAACATGTTACCCAGAAGAAATGTAGCCAGGCCCCGAACTGGAACGCTTGCATCACCTTCCAGTTTCACAAGAAGAGAAAAGAAGCCTCAGAAGAGCTGTCTGGAAGGATTTAGACGCCCTGGTTGAGTAAGGGCGGACCTTTCCCGACCCCTCCAACACCATCCTCAGAGCGCCTCCTATCTGCCTTGGAGGCACACTGCGGCTCCGGGGCGGCAACTTCCTGGGTTCCGGCCCCTCCGCGCCTGATCTAGGAGGCGCTGATTGGCCACGCCAGGCCAACACCTTCTGAAGTAGCAGGCGCTCCTCCGACAGCCCACGTGCATCCAGATGCACGTGAGCCGAAGCTCCACGGAGCCCAGGAGCGGACTGTCCCTGTTAGAACCAAAGTGGGAGACGGGAGAGATCAACAAAATTTTAACCCGGGGTCACTTGATTGGCACAAAGGGCATTTGGAGAGCTAAGGACGGTGACCCTAAGAAAATGGGGTTATCTGGGTCCAAAGAGGTGACAGATCATCTAACTCACCTGCCTGGTGAAGAGGATGGCTGTGTCCCAGTACTCTGGGTGTTTGTCACTCACTTTATTCAGCTTCTTCTGCCAGGCGCAGAAGTTGCGCAGCGTCAAGGCCGCGTTGCCCGTGACCTTGGGCCCGGCGTCGCGGTCTCCGAGAAGTAGCACCTTGACCACAACGATGGTGATGGGGTTGAGGATGCTGGGATGGCGGTAGAGTCGCGCCGCTGTGGCCAGCAGCGTCAGCAAGTAATGCTCCAAGTCCGCGCCGTGGAACTTCACCATTGACTCGTCTGCCACCACCAGTGTCTCCACGAACCGCGGGATAGACACGAAGCGTTTGGCGCGCCCAGACCTGCGCCGGCTGCGACTCTCTCCTAAGCCGGTCCCTCGCGGCTTATAAGGGTCCAGCGCCCGCAGGATGGCGGGGTTCCAGCCTGAGGCCACCCCGCAGCGAGAGGTGGGATCTCCGGGTGGCCCGCCAGGGGCGCCCCGGCGCTGGAGGAGGTGTGCGCCCTGGCTGTTGCGCTGCACTGCCTGCGCGCTGGCGTTAGGGAGTGGGCTAATGACATACTCGGCGCCTCCGTAGCCAAAAGCTCCTCGTAGACCCCCGCACAGGCTCACAGCAGCGAAGGAGTCTGGTTCGGCGTTCACGTCCCCAGAGTAGAAGCAACGTCGCAAGTCTGCAGAGCTCCCGGTGAGTCCCGCGAGGGGGACGCCCAGATGCTCAGTGGCGAAGGCGGGCGCCAGGAACTGAGCATCTGGAGTTAAGTGTAGGTAAAAGTCCTCCTGAAATGCTGTGATCTGAAAAATGAGTCCCTGGTGCCCGGAGTCCTCGGGACCCCTCCGGTAGTAGTGGCGGCCATTGATGTCCGGGTCCAGTCGAATGGGAACCACCACCTCCTGCTCTGGTTCTGCCCCGCCAGCGGGTCCCCCGGCGAGAGCCAGGGTTAAGATGCCCAGCAGAAGCATGGCGCCGGGCAGCGCACTGCCGCACTCTCAGAAGGGCTCGGCGCGGCTCCCCGGCCGCCGGCGAGTCTCTTTGCAGCAGGCACACGGGAACCACCAAACCTCCGGGGCAGTCCGCAGCTCCCAGAAAGCAGAGCAAAGGGAGAGAGACTCCTCCCAGAGCAGTGAGCGTGCACCGAACAGCCCGCGCCTCCTACCTGTGCCTTTCCAAGCAAAGCGCGCCCTGGGAGCTTAAGTACAATCGCTGTCAAGTGCAAGGACAGAGATTTGCAGCCGAGAACTAGAGGGAGGTGCCGGGCCACTTCGAACCGCAGCCACTCGCTGCGCTGAGAGCCAGGAGCTGGGCGAGCCTATTAAAGGCCCCCTCCTCTTTGGACTGCCCAGTCAGCGCCCCTCCCTCTCTCCCCTCCCAGCCTCCCAAAGCTTGCAGCCCGAACCTCCCTCCAGGGGCCACCGGAGAACTCGGTCCCGCCTCCAGAGCGAAGAGCCACTTGGCGGGGAGGGAGTGGCGTTGAGCTGAGGCAGGAGGCGTGGGCTGGCTAGAGAAACCAACGCTTACAGTCTCGGTTCGCATTTTGCCCTCGCGTTATGCCCCAGTGCCCCCACACACCAGTTACTTCCGTCCCGATCGACATCTGTCTGCTCCCTGGGTCAAGGCCTTTATCTCAAGGCAGTTAGGGTCGGGAGCTGGGAATGAAGACTCACCGTTGACCCCTCCCCTCCCCTCCCCTCCCCTTCCCTCCCCTCCCCTCCCCTTCCCTCCCCTCCCCTCCCCTCCCCATCCTAGGCCCGCCTCACCCCTCCCGTTGCAACGTCCCTCCTGTTTCTTCATCACAGAGTCCCCTAAAAGATCCAGAACCAAGAATTGTCCCTGTAAATGTCATATCGTCAGAAGGACGAATTCCCAGGAACACGGAGAACCCTTCTCGAACCCGTGTAGGCCTACAGTCTGCCCTGAGGCAGTGGTGTGCTGGGTGGGCTGGTTCAGAGGTTAAATTTTCAGGGATTTTGCCAGGTGGCTGTTAAACACCACTGTTACTAAAAATTACACTTTATAACTTACAATTATAAATTGTTTAATAACAAACCCCATCACTTCCTAATTATTTAACTATAATCTATGCCCTTGAACCTCCAGAACCACCAACCCTCCAGGACAGCCCACAGCTCCCAGAAAAGACAGCAAAGGAGGTGAAAGTATGATGGAAATATTAAATGCTACCTCATTCAAGGACATCACAATAAGAGCTGGAAACAGGTCCCAGGGGGAGTACCTACACCACCAAATGGGCAACTGCCATCACCTAGGGCTTGGGGAAGAGAAGAGAACCAGTGGGCCAGCACCAATGCCTGGAGGGGATGTGCAGAAAGGGGTGGTTTTCCTGCCAGAGAGGGGCTGAGGGACTGGTGGGCAATAGGAAAATCCGCCAGTACTTCCTTCGAGTTTCTCTCGTTAGATCCTTGACCAGGTACCACGTAGGGCACTTGAAGGGAAGGCTGAGTGCGGGTCAGTGGGGACAAGACCATCAAGCCATGAGTTCCCATCTAGTTCCAACATAGTCTGGGGAGCCCTGTTTCAGGCACTGGTCCCCAAGATGCTCTGTACCTCTCCAAAAAATCCCCTTCTTTCTTCTGACAAAGAAAAAATGCAAGTAGAGGAAAGAAGGTCTTTGTAGTTTCTCCTAGTATCTAGAACATCTTGTCAGAATCAAAAGGCTCCAAGTGAGTTTCCAAGAGGAGAGGACAGGACAGGGGAGGATGCAGTGATTTGAAGCATGAAGTGGGGTGGTGCAGAAGAATTTTGGAATTTTCTTTTTTTTTTTTTATTTATTTATTTATTTTTTTTTTATTATTTATATATGAAATTTATTGTCAAATTGGTTTCCATACAACACCCAGTGCTCATCCCAAAAGGTGCCCTCCTCAATACCCATCACCCACCCTCTCCTCCCTCCCACCCCCCATCAACCCTCGGTTTGCTCTCAGTTCTCAACAGTCTCTTATGCTTTGGCTCTCTCCCACTCTAACCTCTTTTTTTTTTTCCTTCCCCTCCCCCATGGGTTCCTATTAAGTTTCTCAGGATCCACATAAGAGTGAAACCATGTGGTATCTGTCTTTCTCTGTATGGCTTATTTCACTTAGCATCACACTCTCCAGTTCCATCCACGTTGCTACAAAAGGCCATATTTCATTTTTTCTCATTGCCACGTAGTATTCCATAGTGTATATAAACCACAATTTCTTTATCCATTCATCAGTTGATGGACATTTAGGCTCTTTCCATAATTTGGCTATTGTTGAGAGTGCTGCTATGAACATTGGGGTACAAGTGCCCCTATGCATCAGTACTCCTGTGTCCCTTGGATAAATTCCTAGCAGTGCTATTGCTGGGTCATAGGGTAGGTCTATTTTTAATTTTCTGAGGAACCTCCACACTGCTTTCCAGAGCGGCTGCACCAATTTGCATTCCCACCAACAGTGCAAGAGGGTTCCCATTTCTCCACATCCTCTCCAGCATCTAGAGTCTCCTGATTTGTTCATTTTGGCCACTCTGACTGGCGTGAGGTGATACCTGAGTGTGGTTTTGATTTGTATTTCCCTGATAAGGAGCGACGCTGAACATCTTTTCATGTGCCTGTTGGCCCTCCGGATGTCTTCTTTAGAGAAGTGTCTATTCGTGTTTTCTGCCCATTTCTTCACTGGGTTATTTGCTTTTCGGGTGTGGAGTTTGGTGAGCTCTTTATAGATTTTGGATACTAGCCCTTTGTCCGATATGTCATTTGCAAATATCTTTTCCCATTCCGTTGGTTGCCTTTTAGTTTTGTTGGTGGTTTCCTTTGCTGTGCAGAAGCTTTTTATCTTCATAAGGTCCCAGTAATTCACTTTTGCTTTTAATTCCCTTGCCTTTGGGGATGTGTCGAGTAAGAGATTGCTACGGCTGAGGTCAGAGAGGTCTTTTCCTGCTTTCTCCTCTAAGGTTTTGATGGTTTCCTGTCTCACATTCAGGTCCTTGATCCATTTTGAGTTTATTTTTGTGAATGGTGTGAGAAAGTGGTCTAGTTTCAACCTTCTGCATGTTGCTGTCCAGTTCTCCCAGCACCATTTGTTAAAGAGACTGTCTTTTTTCCATTGGATGTTCTTTCCTGCTTTGTCAAAGATGAGTTGGCCATACGTTTGTGGGTCTAGTTCTGGGGTTTCTATTCTATTCCATTGGTCTATGTGTCTGTTTTTGTGCCAATACCATGCTGTCTTGATGATGACAGCTTTGTAGTAGAGGCTAAAGTCTGGGATTGTGATGCCTCCTGCTTTGGTCTTCTTCTTCAAAATTACTTTGGCTATTCGGGGCCTTTTGTGGTTCCATATGAATTTTAGGATTGCTTGTTCTAGTTTCGAGAAGAATGCTGGTGCCATTTTGATTGGGATTGCATTGAATGTGTAGATAGCTTTGGGTAGTATTGACATTTTGACAATATTTATTCTTCCAATCCATGAGCAGGGAATGTCTTTCCATTTCTTTAAATCTTCTTCAATTACCTTCATAAGCTTTCTATAGTTTTCAGCATACAGATCCTTTACATCTTTGGTTAGATTTATTCCTAGGTATTTTATGCTTCTTGGTGCAATTGTGAATGGGATCAGTTTCCTTATTTGTCTTTCTGTTGCTTCATTGTTAGTGTATAAGAATGCAACTGATTTCTGTACATTGATTTTGTATCCTGCAACTTTGCTGAATTCATGTATCAGTTCTAGCAGACTTTTGGTGGAGTCTATAGGATTTTCCATGTATAATATCATGTCATCTGCAAAAAGCGAAAGCTTGACTTCATCTTTGCCAATTTGGATGCCTTTGATTTCCTTTTGTTGTCTGATTGCTGATGCTAGAACTTCCAGCACTATGTTAAACAACAGTGGTGAGAGTGGGCATCCCTGTCGTGTTCCTGATCTCAGGGAAAAAGCTCTCAGTTTTTCCCCATTGAGGATGATGTTAGCTGTGGGCTTTTCATAAATGGCTTTTATGATCTTTAAGTATGTTCCTTCTATCCCGGAATTTTGGAATTTTCTTAGGGACATGGCTGCTCAAGTGAACAACTCTACTGCTGAAGGAAAGAGAATGCCGGGACTGGTCCATCAGTTAAGAGTACTTTTTGCCCATTACCTTCTCCCCACAAAGGACTCAGTCTTCCAAGAGCCCCCTGGCACCTTGGAACAGGAATCCTGCTCAGATACCCATATTTCTCCTGGGCCCCTCCTCAATTGAGATGCACGGGGCTGAAATTCATTATGTGAATGAGTAAGAGATGGGTGTTTATGCTCTGTAAATGCAAGGGAGCATGTGCATATGGCAGGAATGTATGTGAGAGCAAGGAGACTCAAATTTACAAAGCCCTTGTGTGTTTGAGTGTTTCAAGAGGGCCTATAATTAAAGGAAAACTCAGACAGACCAAGGGCAATCATAAGTCACTTATTTAGAGCAAGCAATTGTTTTCCTACGCCCAGCAGTTTTAATGATGGGTTACAAGGTTTCCAAAGACATTTACTTTCACTGTGGTGGATGGGGTTCGGTAAGGGCTGTGCCATGTCAATCAAGATGGCAGGCTCAAGGAGAGGAAGCCCTTCTCCACCTGTGTGTCTTGCTTCCTCTTCCCCAAACATGGTCCAACTGTTCTCACCACTGGGCACAGAAACCAGCCATGTGGACTTTCTCAAAGGCACTGGCATGCATTGAGCACTCACTCTGTGCTGAGCACCACACCAAGAATCTCATGTGCGTTATCTTCCTTAATGCTTATCTGTCCCCTCTTGGAGGCTACAGTTCTGTCCAGTCACTTCCGCCAGGTTCGTGTATCTACGGATATGCTGAAACAGATTACAAACAGCATTCGAGTAGAAGGCAGAATTCAGCATCAACCCTCCATTTCCATCACTAATCTGATACTCTGACTCTTAATTTTCCCATCTGTCAAAAGAGGAGGGATTACCCTAGACCAGAGGTCTTCTCTTAGAGGACCGCATTAGAAATCTCTGGTATATATGATATCTAAGATCACTTCCAGATCAAATATTACATGACAGTTTGACACCTGTGGAAGGCAACATTGCATGATGATTGAAAGTCTAGGCTCAGAGGACCCAGACGTGCAACCTTGCTCCACCAACCTCACTTGTGCAATCTCAGGTACGTGACTATGTGACTGGACCTCCTGAAGCCTCAGCTTTTTCATTATTAAAGTTAGGATAATAATACTACCCATCTCTATCGTTACTATGAAGATTAAATAAGTTAATGCTTAAAAAGTGCTCGGACGTGCTTGGTACATAAAAAAATGATTCTTAAATGTTATTTAATAACTAATATTCTCATTAGCCATTATTATTATTATCAAGCCTTCCTTGGCCCTCCAAGATAACTGCCATCATCACCTTTTGAAGTCTTCTGATATTCCTAACAGGGAAGGGATGGAAGTTAATGGGAACAACCTCTCCTAGCTCTGCCCAGAAACCTCCAATGTCACTTCGACCACCCCACCTCACATTAGGACACTGCTGTTGCCTCCCTCTGGCTTCTGCCTGTCCTCCACCATCTTCTTTTTTATTTAATCTTTATTTATTTTTGAGAGACATAGAGAGCGAGCTAGTGGGGGAGGGGCAGAGAGAGAGGGAGAGAGAGGATCTCAAGCAGGTCCCAAGCTGTCAGTGTGGAGGCTGATGCAGGGCTCGAACCCACAAACCGTGAGATCATGACCTGAGGTGAAACCAAAAGTCGGACGCTTAGCCAGCTGAGCCACCCAGGAGTCCCCCTCCACCATCTTAAGATCTTTGAGAAATAAAAAGCAAAAAACAACTCCTTCCCCCCAAAGAAAGACTGGGAGTGTAGTCCATGGTGTCAAATCTAAATACTTCAGCTTGGCCAGTTATGCCTTTTGCCAACTAGGCCAACCTCTCCCTGCCCTTCAGGTCTCCAGCCAGGTGCTGCCTCCTGAGAGGGGACTTCTTAGGCCACCTGATCTAAGAAGCCCCAAATCATGACCATGATTCCATGTTTTATTTTTTCCATGGAATTTAATTCTATTTAAACCTGTTTTATTCACTTGGATCTTAACTTTCTCACCCCAACTAGAACGAAAGTGGGACCTTGTCTGTTTCATTCCCTATTATATCCCCCAAGGCCTGGCACAGTGCATGGCAAATAGGAGCTCTCCATTCATAGTGAGTGGATAAATCGACTCACTTCTAATCCCAGCTTGGTCACTCATAGTCTATGAAACTCTGGACAAGGTACTTCATCTCTGGGGGTACCTGGGTGACTCAGTTGAGCCTCTGACTCTTGACTGCAGCTCAGGTCATGTCTCATGGTTTGTAGGTTCAAACCACACACCAGGCAATGCAGATCCTGCTTGAGATTGTCTTTCTCTCATTCTCTGTCTGCCCCTCCCCTTCTCTCTCTCTCTCTCTCTCTCTCTCTCTCTCTCAAAATAAATAAATAAACTTAAAAGAAGATACTTCATCTCTAAAATGGGGATAAGACTAGCTTTTAGGAGAGTTTGGAGTGCCTGACACACTGCTCCCATGATTATTAATGCTCTTCAACTCTCTGATGGAAAGCTCAGCCCAGTAGCCTAGTCACCTAGCCCACTCATTTCCTAGTTGAGGCAGCTGAAGTCCAGAGGGATGGTTACTTATCTAAGGCTCCCAGCCAGCTGCTTTGCTCATGTCATAAACTTGTTTCTCCCTACCCTTTACATGAAAACCTGGCTCTAACTTGGCTTCTTCTGCCCAGAAGCTGTTCTTACAACATGCATAGCTTTGTGTAAACCATTTCTTCCATATAGGATGCCCTCTCAGCCTCCTCTATGCCTATGAATTTAACTTTCACCTCCTATGTGAAAGCACTTCACTTAACTCACACAGCACAGCTTTGTTCCTTGTTTCTCAATTCCTTCAGTGTATGCTTATTCCATTTCTAACATAAGAATATTCCGTTTGGGGGTACCTGGGTGGCTCAGTCAGTTAAGCATCTGACTTTGGCTCAGGCCATGGTCTCACAGCCTGTGAGTTCAAGCCCCACATCGGGCTGTGTGCTGACAGCTCAGAGCCTGGAGCTTGCTTCAGATTCTGTGTCTTTGTCTCTCTCTGCCCCTCTCCCACTCCTCTCTCTCTCTCTCTCTCTCTCTCTCTCTCTCTCTTTCTCTCTCTCTCTCTCTCTCAAAAATAAATAAACATTTAAAAAAATTTTTTTAAATAATATTCTGTTTGAACTTGCCTTTTCTGATTAAATGTTCAACCCTTTTCCTGAACTGGGCTATGGCCACAATAGACTAGACCAGAAACTCACCAAAACTAGGGCTTCCTTTTCTTTCATGTCCTCTTCCATGACAACACCCAAAGCAGGTGTTGACTGCTAGGCTGAGCCAGGTGGATGCAGGAGGCTCCAGGTAGGAAATCATCCCTAAAGGAGGATGCACAGAGGACAAAAGGAGGCAGCCACAATGATTCAGTTTGGAGACTTAGACTTCATTTCTCTCAGATTGTGACTTTTTTCAACATGAGAACCAAGAATGACTTCCGCCTACCTGGAAAATCAAGCATCCTGGAGGATCTCCCCAAACAGGAAAAAAAAGATTAAGGAAAAAAGAGAATGGGTAGGTGAAAAAATAAGAAATGCTCTTTATGGTCTAGGCAATATTTTAGTGAGGAGGGAAGTGACTGACAGAGGTCTCCCCATCGTTCAAATAGGGTCTACCCATGTTAGGACTCATTGGTCTACCATGTTAGAACTTAACTTAGGTTTAAATTAGATTCATCATTCTTTGTCAAAGATCTCTAAAAGCCCCAGATGTATTCAATGTGCTCTTCATGGAAACTGCACCGCAGAAATGGGCAAAGCACACGACATCTAGAAAAGGCGTGGGTTTGAGGAAGCTTCTTGGAAGATTCAGGAGTGTTAAGCCACTGAGCTGCATCATCCACTGGCTTCCACCAGTGCTGGATTCCTTGGCCACTCTTCTCCCAGATGTGGAGACAGCTGAAGCAGCTGGAGATTCATCTGAGACCCCATGAATTATAACCCTGGGCCTGGGTCCATTCTTCTTTGCTCAGAGGAAATACTTAACTCTATTTTTTTCCCTCTCAGCCACCCACTCTGTTTGGTTCTCTGGGGCAAAGTATTTCATAGAAATCCCTCTGGCACTTAAGTCCTGTATTTGTTCTCTTGTATGCTAGGAGGTGAGAACAAAGGGTCCTGACTTGGCTTGAGGAAACTCATCAAACCATGATTCCCTGCTGCCTCCTGCTTATACCCTGAATCTCCCCCTTACACAGTTTGAAAAACAGCTGCTACCCTTGGATCTCAGGCTTCCCAATTTAATCATTCATTTTATAGATTTACACACACACACACACACACACACCTAAATTACTTTGGAGCACTTGGCTGTTCAAGAGATAACTAGCGCTCAGGCTGGTGGAGGAGAAAAAACTAGAAGGGAGAAGAAATGAATACTAAATCCTCCACTCCTGTCTGGGGATTTAGAAAGAAGCTTTTTCTGCCAAACTATCGTCTATCCCCTCTGCTCCTCCCAGTATACTCTTTTCCTGTCACCATCAGCACCCAGAATAGTAGCTTCAAACTGGGCACTTGAACTTGAGCCTCAGGCCACCAGCCACCATCAGCAGGAAAGCACCACCCCTGAAGTTTAGTACGTTAGACAAGGATCCAAAACAAAATGCATCATTCCTCCCAGGTGACTATGTTTTCTTCCCTCGGCACATTTTCCTTCTTAAAAAATTTACTTGACATACACAAAAGAGTGTGTGATTTGTAAAACGAGTTCCTACATATGATCGGACTTCATCTTCACAGAAACACTTGGGGAGGGAAAATGGTAGGACAGGAATTACTGGCATCTCCACTTTGGGCAATTAAAACTAAGACTTGGGGCGCCTGGGTGGCGCAGTCGGTTAAGCGTCCGACTTCAGCCAGGTCACGATCTCGCGGTCCGTGAGTTCGAGCCCCGCGTCAGGCTCTGGGCTGATGGCTCAGAGCCTGAAGCCTGTTTCCGATTCTATGTCTCCCTCTCTCTGCCCCTCCCCTGTTCATGCTCTGTCTCTCTCTGTCCCAAAAATAAATAAATGTTGAAAAAAAATTAAAAAAAAAAAATAAATAAATAAAATAAAAAAAATAAAACTAAGACTTAAAGAGGTTAGGGGGATAGACAAAGGTCATCTGATTAGTAAGTAGCAAGAGGAAGACTGGAACACTCACCTGGTATTAAGTCCCAGCCCAGCATGTTTCCTCTCTACCTCACTCAGCTGCCTCTCTTCTGGCAAGACTGTGCCATTTTCCTCACTCCCAACGTGGGCACACCCTTTCTGGCCTGTCGTATACCCCCAGTACGCAGTTCTTTCCTCATCTTCCTTCCATACCCACACCCCTCACACTCTTTGAATGCTTGCTCACAAGCTAGTTTAAGTAGGATTTATAAGAACACCGTGACTTGCCTGGAAGCCAAGTCCAACTCTAGATCAACACCTAACTTGATGGCCTCAGTGTGACTGGTCTACTGTCTTTGGAGCCTTTACAAAAAGCCACAGAGAACACTCATCACAGAGGAGTACTATTTAATGTGTATTAAGAGAGCATTTTTTTCTGTTGTATTCATTTTCACTTCCTTCCCTCCAGGCTACGGCACTAAGGGGACTCGACTCACTGCAAGTCAGTAGAGATCACAGTTTGCTCTAATGTAGTGATTCTTCACCATTTGGAGGCTATGGAGATGTTATAATCACTGTGAAACCTCATCCCTAGAAAAGTACCAGCAATGTACACACACTTGAAACTTGGCCCATAACTTTGGCAGATTTGTCCTCTCAGAAGCCCATTCCCTAGCTCCTGAACTATACCAAGCAAGCCCTGCCCATGCCCAAACAGGAAGAAGCCTCTTCTCACACATGTTGTTAAAATACTTGAAAATCAGATATGGTTGCTCCAGGACCTGAACCTAAAACACCAGCCCTTATATGACTGAGAAATCAGGAGCATGGAACGGTCAAGCTGACTGCACAAAATTGCAGATCTTCAAGCCAGGGCTTAGCCCCAGCTCTGTTTGATGTTGGGTTATTTGGGGATGCTAGTTAAATGGCCCAGTCTCCAGGAACTTTGAATTCCTTACTCATGAAAATGGAGTAATATTCTTATTATCATCAGTAAGAACACAATGACCCCACAGAGTAAATAGCATTACATGGGACTCTTGTAATTAGAAAGTATGATATAGGTCTCACTTCTGGAGTTTGCAATTTCTCTGATTTGTTCTGCCAAAAACAAAACAAAACAAAACAAAACAAAACAAAACAAAACAAAACAAAAAAAACATGAAGTGAGCTGTAAGCTCTTTCTCTCTTCATGTAGGTAAAATTAGGGGGTAGGTACATAGCTTTTGGAAACCCAGGACAGCCAACCCTTCCCATCTGCGCTGTGCTCCTCCACTCTTGTCTCCTCCAAGCATTCTAGCCCCCTCCTCTCCACCTGCTACACTCCCTGTCTTCCCCACCCCACCCAGCCCCTGTTCTGCTTTCTGCCCTCTCTCTAATTCTTCTCATACATCTTCAATTCCTTTCCTCAAAATTTGCTGCTGCCTGCATCTTAATTGACACTCAGGTGAAAACAACTGATAACAGTTTCAAAATGCTTCCCATTCACATATATTTACACCTTTAAAGTATCAAAGTCTTGTTCAAAATGCAGTTGTGATGGTGGAATTTCAGACAGGACCAACAAGGGAGGTTCTTGAAGAGGGAACAAGAGTTCTCAAAAAGACCTTCCTAGGCAAGGTCACCACTAAGGTTGAACAAACCACCTGCACAGCAACAGATTCCATCTCTCCACCTGTCTGTCATCCATCACGCCTCTTACTGGACCCAGTAGGTTGGGAGGGTTCTTACTAAATCTCCCAGGATGGAAGGATTTCCACCTCATAAGCTACTGTCCACAAATTTTTACCTGGTTTCTCATTTACAAAATCATGTGGAATGCCTACCTCATCTTTCCCTATCTCTTACTAACTTAGTCGATGTGCATTGCCTCATGTCAGGTTTCATGCTTCTGTTTCACTCTGGAAGTGAAGTGGGTGGGCAGTGGGAGATGAGCAACAGATATCATCATGGACAAGGTGAGAGCAGTGAGCCCAGAGTGGCAGAAAAGATTTTCAATAGAGTGTCCACAACCAAATACGCATGAGGCTTATAGGCATGAGCTTTCTCTGATCCTCAGGAACATCAGAAATTAAAGGGCAGAAAACTCTGGTATTTACAGAATAACATCAAACTAGACTTTGACCCAGATCAGTGGTAGAAGAAAAGCTGCTTCTGGCTATCCTGGCCCAGACCCACCTCCCACTTGAGTGTGGATCCCAGAGCAGAACCCAAGGCACCCAGCAGACCCCAATTGTCTCCCACCTTGGGTTCCAATGCTCTGCTGAGAAGATAGATGTTATCTCCTTCATAAAGTCTTGCTGTGTTTTCCCTGCCCTTGTTCCTGCTCCCTACAGCTCGGTGCAGCCTCCTTTGTCACCATTGAGAGCTGAGAGGTGATGGGATACAGTAACCAGTAATGTCACTTCTTAGCCAAACTGGCTGGAGCAGCCCTGCAACTTGTCCAATACTTTCAAGCTGTGGTTGATGAGACTCTAAACATCAAGTTACCCCCAGTAAAGATTTCTCCCTTTCTCCTCTCTTTCTCTCACCCGGGAATCTCCTCCTTCCCATCAGGACATCCCACCCTGACAGGGTGAATCAGCCAACAGACCAACTGGAAGACACTTGTAGACCACAGAGCTCCACTGGGTGGAAATCACTGCATTTCATAAAGGCACATAAAGGGTGCTTCTGGAAAGGTCCCAGAGGTGGGAAGAGAAGAGACAACAGGAGCAGTGACTGGACCGACAAATCTCACCTGTGCTCTCAAAAGTGTGAAAAGAGAAAAGTGGGGGAATGGGGAAACTGGAAAGATGAGTAGAAATTTAAAAGAAAACCCCAAATTTTACATATACTCATCCAGCAGACTGCATTCTTACAGCTCTAACTACACATCTTAGCATTTGGCTCTGAATTCCACATTCGTAGTCCCCGTGACTGCTGAGCTTCCAGTGACATACCAGAGGGTCCTAAACAGGCCTAAAAACAAACTCATTAGTCCCTCTTCTGAACATACCCTCCACAACATACACACATGCGCACACCTTCTTCTTCCTGTTTTCCCCAACTTGGCCAGTGGCATCTCTGTTCACCTCAGCCCTCAACTAGTCAGCCTTGCTACCTTCGCCCCGCTGAGCCTCTGCACCCATCACCCCATGGACCCTGAGTACTCCTCTCCATCACCACCACCACATCCTTAGTCCAGGGCCCTCACCATCTCTGGAAAGCTTGTTCTAACAGGTCTCCCTTTTTCCAGCCCCTCCTTTCACATGGTCCTCAGTCTATATAATTGCTAGAGCTGTCCTTCTAAAAGACAAACGCCGTCAGTTACTTCTCTGCTTAAGTCTTTAATGAGTCTTCATTGCCTCTGGAAGAAAGCTCCTCAGCACCCAGGGTAACAAATACATGCCCTCACATACTGGCCCAGCTTACTGGCCCAGCTAACTGTCCCAGCTTCATCGCCTGCCACACCTGGGCAAGACCTTACACTCCAAACCTGCAAGATTCACTTTCCCAAATGCAAAGGTTCTTGTATGTGTCTGTGTGTCTGTGTGTCTAGGAGAGAGACAGCATGCTTGAAGCTTGGGCACCATCATAAACCAAACAGTAACTATCCAGACCAGGAATTCACGGCCAACTGACTACTTCACAACAGAAACAAATGGTCTTTGATGTCTGTCACCCCAGAAAGGTATTAGTACCTAAGATAGAAATTCAGGAAAAACAAGCCAAAATGTACAAGACCACACCAGGTGTCACCTTTGTATTTGAATTCAGAACCCATTTTGGTGGTGGCAAGACAATGGGCTTTGGCATGATTTAGGATTCCTTGGAGTTTGCAAAGAAAAATGAACCCAAACACAGACTTGCAGGACATGGCCTGTATGAGAAGAAAAAGACTTGGGGCTCCTGGGTGGCTCGGTCGGCTAAGCACCTGACTTCAGGTCAGGTCATGATCTCATGGTTTGTGAGTTCGAGTGCCTCGTCGGGCTCTGTGCTGACAGCTCGGAGCCTGGGGCCTGCTTCAGATTCTGTGGCTCCCTCTCTCTCTGCCCCTCCCCCGTTCACACTCTATCTCTCAAAAATAAATAAATGTTAAAAGAATTTTTTAAAAAGACGCAAGAGGGGCGCCTGGGTGGCTCAGTCGGTTAAGCGTCCGACTTCGGCTCAGGTCATGATCTCGTGGTCCATGAGTTCGAGCCCCGCGTCAGGCTCTGTGCTGACAGCTCAGAGCCTGGAGGCTGCTTCGGATTCTGTGTCTCCCTCTCTCTCTGCTCCTCCCCTGTTCATGCTCTCTCTCTGTCTCAAAAATAAATAAACGTTAAAAAATTAAAAAATAAAAAAGACGCAAGAAAACAGCAAAAGGAATGCAAGAACAGAATGATGAAAGTCAGGGGCCTGCAAAAGTCAGTGCTGGCACTGGCAAAAAGTGAACTGGAGATTGGACAGCAGAAGGAGTAAAGATTCTGCAGTGACTTTATCTGTGGTGATTGTGCAGACTTCTTCGTAAGAGGATTAATAAACTAAGAACTTTAAAAAGAGAGAGAGCATGGGCGTGAGCAGGTTACACATGTCACACAAACCTGGGTTTTGCTATAGAGCAGCAGGGGGGACAGTGGGATTAGATGTGACATGGAATGAATGCAGGGCTGGGATCCACATTCTAGCCCTGAATCTCCTGTCAACCGGGGTGTGACTCCGGGAAAATGACCTCCTTGCAGATCTCAATTTCCCTATCTGTAAAGTGAGAAGTTAGAAAAAGGATCTCCTCCTCTAATGTCTGTGTCCTTCTTCAAAATTCTGTCGTGCCAATGAATTTGATGAGACTCCAGACAGAGCAGACTACAAAAAAGAATGTTCTTTAAAAAAAAAAAAGAAAGAAAGAAAGAGGGGTGCCTGGGTGGCTCAGTCGGTTAAGTATCTGACTCTTGATTTCAGCTCAGGTCATGACCTCACGGTTGGTGAGTTCAAACCCCACATCAGGCTCTGTGCTGACAGCTTGGAGCCTGCCTGGGATTCTCTCTCTCCGTCTCTCTCTGCCTCTCTTTCCATTTCTCTCTCTCTCTCTCTTTCTCTCTTAAAATAAATAAATTTTTAAAAAATAAAGTTTTTTATTAAAAAAAAGAGAAAGAAACAAGTCCTATAACCTCAGGAAGCATCATCAGTGGACACCTGCACAATTTGCTCTAGGCCTAGATGTCTAAAAGAAAAAAAAAACTGGATTTTTTTTAAAATCCAGAATCAAGGGGCGCCTGGGTGGCGCAGTTGGTTAAGCGTCCGACTTCAGCCAGGTCACGATCTCGCGGTCCGTGAGTTCGAGCCCCGCGTCGGGCTCTGGGCTGATGGCTCAGAGCCTGGAGCCTGTTTCCGATTCTGTGTCTCCCTCTCTCTCTGCCCCTACCCCGTTCATGCTCTGTCTCTCTCTGTCCCAAAAATAAATAAACGTTGAAAAAAAAATTAAAAAAAATAAAATAAAATAAAAAATAAATAAATAAAATCCAGAATCAAAAGAATGCTCATTTCCTCTGAGAATACTTGAAAACTAGAATGGATGAGGCCTTAAAGATCTCCTCTCCCACCCAATTCAAGAACCCTCTTTCCCACTCCCACTCCCACTCCTACAGTTATTCTGCCAGGCCAGATGGGAATACATGATGGTGATGATGATGATGACAATGATGATGATGGTGATAGAAACAAACACTGATGTATGCTTACCGTTCTTAGCGCTTCAAATTCCAACTCATTGTGAACATATTTCTACACAGTGGATAGTTTTTACATCAAGTCCCTTGAAATAAAGAACTTGAAGAAGCATCTTATCTGCCCTGAGAAATTACCCTGCATCGGAAGATCCTGGTTTCTTTCCTTCATCTCTCTTTCCTTCCCTCTAAAACAGGGAGAAAGGGTACAGTATTGCAAGTTAATACTATACACACACTCACACACACACACACACACGTGTGTGTGTGTGTGTGAGTGTGTGTGTGTGTGTGTGTGATCAGATGTGGTTAATTAGACCCATTGTTTACAGAGATTTTAGACCCTCTAGGAGCAGCTATAAAAGGTACATATGACAAGACTACCATCTAGTGGTTAGAATCAATAATGAATATTTGGGAGAAACCTACCATTTGCATTAATAATTAACCAGATGCTCAGAAACCCAACCACCCTCACAATTAAGGTGGTCCCAAGCCCTGGAGACATCTCAGCTCAGCCAGCTCTCCCAGACTGCCTGATGATTTGAGTTGAGAGACACTGGACTGATGACCGGGAATCAAGGTGAGAAAAGAGCAGAAGGAAGGAGAGAAGCATGCGTTATGTTAAAGACAACCACACAACACCTCCTCCAACCTTCTCTAGTGGCTGGTTGTAAGAAATGTAATAAACACTCAGATTCTTATTTGTACGATTTTGAAGAATTCCCGACTCAAACTTTTATGACATGATAGAGATTTCTAACGTTTGAAGAAGTTGCTCCGAAAGTTGTAAAAGAGGATAAATATGAAGTTCCAACAATGCCACCTGCTGGCCATAAGGTGGTAAAGCGAGCATGATCTAAGCCTCTGTTATCAACAGGGTGTCCATTGTTACGGCATAGAAAACTCAGAACGCACAAGTTACACTAGTAATCACAGATTGTAATCACAGACGCACTGCACATGAAACCTTGGGCAACCTTATATTTTGGGTGCCCAACATTGAACCCAATAACACGGCAGTTAAGTCACTGAAAATACAAACAGCAGAAACAAAAAAGCTTTATTTGTTTGCTTCTTGGTATATTAAAATCCATTAAAATCTGGCCAGCAAGCAAGTCAGTGTCAACATCACACAAAAGTTTGTGCTAGATCTGGTTCTCAGAGATAGAGATAACAGGATTGAGAGCTCATCCATTGAACCTGTGACTGTAAACACCAGAACAACCAAATGAAGGTAGGTTAAGCATTCAAAGTAGCTAGCACTTCACAGAAGTAAGGAAATTGCACTTAAAGGGGCTTCAAAAATATGAGTTAGTGGTTTCCCAAATAGTGGGTGAATTTCCAAAGGTTATGAAAGAACATTTAGGACTAAGAAAGAATTAGACAAATAAAAATACATAGGGATACTTGTGTACATACAGGTGGCAGACACAAAAACTTGCATGTCAAAGAGAATATTAGGGGAATGTCAGCACATAAGTGATGTCAAAAGTCAAACATAATCTTCCTGGGATGGATGCTCAGTAGTGTGACAGATAAAGACCAGGAAACTCTCTCTCTGTTATAGGGCAATACAGGGTCGTGGCTATTACAAAATAGCCAAAATTATAGAAAACAAACATAAATTGTGGCAAAAGGAGTATTATTTTGTTTAGAGAGAAAGAACTCTGTTTATGTTTAAGTGCTACAAACAGGCTTTTGGGGAAAGCTGTTTATTCCCTTCTGTGGGATCTTTAAAGATGAATCCTAGAATCCCTTCCAGCTCTGTAATGCCATGATTTAATCCTTGGTTCTAAACAAAGGAACATTAATTCAGCGCAGGACATTATCACCAGAAAATAATATATTTAATTGGTAGCTTATGAATGTGACCTTGGTTAAAAAAACTGTCTCCACTACTTAATATTTTTTAGGTTTATTTATTTATTTTTGTTTGGGGGGGGGGAGAGGTTTATTTATTTGAGGGAGAAAGGAGAGAGAGAATCCCAAGCAGTCTCCACACTGTTAGTGCAGAGCCCAGCATGGGGCTCAAGATCACAAACTATGAAATCATGACCTGAGCTGAAGTCGGTGCTCAACTGACTGAGCCTCCCAGGTGCCCCAACACTGTATCCACTACTTACTAACCCAACGACCGGAAGCAAGCTAACTCACCTCTCTCATCCTATTTCTTTATCTGTAGGATGCCTTTTTCAGAGGGCTGTCATGAGGATAAAGTGGAATCATGTTTGTGAGCTGTTCAGCAGAGTGCTTAGCCCATAGCAAGCACTCTCAAAAGATGGAGACTATCATTTACTGAGGAGTGAATGAAAATTAAACTAAAATGAGCCTCTAGAACACTGCCTGACCCAGAACAAGCACTCAATTTTAATGAAAAGGTATGAATTGCCAGTGAAATTTGAAAGTAATACAACTTTTTTATCTTCATACAGGGGGGTATCATAGTATTTTAGGAAAAATTTAACCACTAATTATGTGTCTTTGGGCAAATCACTAAAACCTCTGCATTTCTGTTTCTTCTCTGCAAAATGGGAATGTAAGTAGATTAGATGACCACTTATGTCTCTTCCAATCTGGTTCTAGAAGGAGGCCCTAGAGAATACCAGAGCTTGGTATAGATAATAAATTGATAATATACACTCTATAAAATTCCAGTTATGAACTAAGATATAATCAGTGACCAATAGTTGAAGTTAATTAAAAACTTAAAATTCACAATAGATCTACAATATAAAATACCATAAACACAAAGGTCCTTTAATTACATAAGGACTGATTAAATAATGAGTAAGTGCTAGATAAAGAATTAAGGACAAACATAGATATTTGAATTTTAAGTTTTATATAGTTTCCTTTATAGTCACACCAAGAAATTATTTCGAGCCTCTCATTTTGTAAAAATCACAAGTGAGTTTAAATAATCCCATATTCCAAATTTTGAAGACTCCAAACTAATGCTGCTTTACTGTAATTCAGGAGTCAGCAAATGTTGCCTGCAAAGGACCAGATAGTAAATACATTTTAGGCTCACTCAACCCTGCCCTTATAGCACAAGAACAGCCATCGTGTAAATGAATGGCTATGACTGCATTCCAATAAACCAGTATTTGTGGACACTGAAATTTGAATTTCAAACTGTTTTCAAGTGTCATGAATATTTTTTTCATTTTTTTTCTATCATTTGAAAAACATTAAAATCATGCTTAGCTTGTGGACTATGTGGAAACAGCAGCGCAGGATTTAGCCAATGGGCTGGAGTTTGCCATCCTGTTGTAATTACATATTTTGGGAAAGAACGTGATAATGTAGGGAATCCAGAATTGGCAAAATACCCCTCTGGGATTTTTGCTGGTTGGTTTGTGTTTGTTTTGTTTGGACTGTTTCATCTACCATTCTCCTAAAGGCTTTCACCACACACCAGGGACCCTTAGTCCCAGGGGCAAGGGCACACACTGGGTTTAAGCATAACTAAGACAAGCCTGACACCTTGAGGTCGCTCGGCAAGTGGCAGGTGCTACCCTGGAAATTAACTAGCAAGGCACATCTCCCAGTAAGTGTGAACCCAGGAGGGGGCAGCCATGCAGACTCAACCCAGCAGTGAGCCAGCCAGCAGCTGTTGTTATTGTTGAAATGGGGCAGGATAAAGTCCGCAGATCACTGTCTGACTTCTCTCTCCAAAGGGCTGTCTTTACGGGCATTTCATTCTATTAAAAAAAAAAAAATAACTTCCAGAGCCTTCCCAAATGAGACCAGAGGGCTCCAAGGACATTCAAGACTTTCCCTGGGCTGGTTAAATCTCCTGCCTGCAGCTATTAATACATTCCAGAGGAGAGAATGGGGAATGGAGCCCAATGGCCCCATCCTTCTCCTTTCAGAGACTTACAAAGGAAAAAGAAGGAAAACGTATAGGGACATAACTGCTATTGAAAATCAGCACTTTGACTCTGGGACTTAAAGAAGCAAAGACCAATGATCAAAAATGTTACAACAGGCTTGAAGTAAATAGGATTATTCATCACCTGTCCAGGTCAGACTCTGCCAGGGCCATTATGCCATTATGCTGGGATGCAGTTTTCCTCATTTTTGGAAAAGGATTGAAGAGGCCGTTCTTTCCATACCCCTTTCTCCAGAAGTGTTTCCCAAAACATATGAGACGCGAGCTATTCCTAGCTTGTAAATGATCTGGAAAGACAATCCTACAGCTTGCTAATGCATCTTTTCTCATTCAAAGCCATCCTTCCGTGTTTCAAGGAAAATAGACAGAGGAGACACTTGGAAAGAATTTGGGGGACACCAGGGTTTACCAGAGGTTCTGTAGTCACAAAAGTACTTTTGTATTTGTGACAACCTCCTCTTTGGAGGTAACAAGCCCGGAGGGTCTCATATGCATGCTGAATGTCCATAGCTACCAGTTCAATTGGGCTAAAAAGCAGGGAGGACCTCAACTGCCAGTACCCCCAACACAGGCAGAGAACTGGGTAGCTGGGTATAGGTGAGCTGGCAGAGGATTTTAAAGGTCCTGATGCCAGTGAATCTCCCACACTGACAACTCGGAGCAAGCACAGAGAGGAGTGACTCTAGAGCCTGTACTTAGAGAACAGGACCCTGAATCCAATCCAGAGCTGTGCCATTAAGACCGGGGTGACATTAAGTGCTTCGTTTTGTGGCCCTCAGTGAAGACTGTAGATCATGCCACTCCTCTCTCTCTCTCTCTGGGCTGCAGTCCTGTCTCATCCCTGGGGGAGATGGCAGTGTGGGAAGGAATCAACTCTCACACACATCTGTACCCACAGCTGTGGGCAGTGCCATGTGAGGGGGCTTGCCACCTTTCATCAAGGACCCAAAAAAACTGAGCAGTATTCAAATCAAGTTTTCAGGGCCCAAACTGCAGCTCCTGAAGATCTGCAGCCTTCCTAGGGAAATGTTCACCTCCCCTCTGCTTCCCTCACCTTCCCTCTGATTCCACTTTGCTGTCAACCTTACCTCTCGTAATTTACCGCTGTGCTGCGCTCTGCGCTGCAGCCCCTTGGACAAGGCAAGTAACCGAGACCTTGGTTGTGTTAACCAGGTGGTATTTGTCCCCGATCCCCAGCTTGGGGTGCAAATGTGGTTTTTAGTGGGGAGCATGATTTTAGTATGACCTTTCCTACATCCTTTTTGGGCCTTACAATTGAAAAGCTCTGGAACCTTCTCTGGAGACCTCTCTTCTACACATCGGATCCCCAGCAGTCGGGATACAACAGTCGGGATCCCCAGAGTGATTCTACAGGGATGGGAACACTGTCGCTGGGGCCAGTGCAGGAGCCTCTGGGAGGCTGTGCCCTGGGCACTTGGCCTTGAAGGAGGTAGCAACTGGGGCCTCCCCAAAGGACTCTGTCTGAAGGGCCAGTCCAGCATTGCAGGAGTTAATGTGGGACCGCGCGTAAAGGGAAGGGGAAAAAAGTTGGAGTTGACACTTACTGAGGTGGGGGGGGGGGGGGGGGGGGGGGCCCCCCCCAGCGCGTGTCCCTGACTCCTGATTGGTTTTACATTTCATCCAATTTTTTTTCTCTCTCCTCTCTCGCTCCCTCTTTTCAGTTTCTCTCTCTGATCCCAGGGGAGGGGAAACGGGAATAGTGAGAGATCAAAAATAAACCTCTTATGTCAAAGCCGGGAAGGAAGTATAAATACGAAACGCTCGGCAGCCCACTCGGTGCTTCCCGGGGTGGGGAGGAGGCAGGAGGCGGCTGCGCGGGGACGACGTGCGGGGCAGGGGCGGAGGACGGGCGCACGCGGCCCGGGGCGCCAGTTTGCTCGCGCTCTGCTCGGCGGGCGGGCGCGGGAGGAGCGGCCTGCGCCAGCCAGAGGGGCCGCTCGGGGACTGCCGTCGCCGCCGCCAGGCCCCCGCTGGCCCAGTCGGCCAGCGAGCTTATTGATTTGCTTTTTCCTGGAGAGAGCGGCCGGGCTGCGCTCGCGCCGCCAGCACCTGCCCGCGTCGGGCCGCCTTCTTCCCTCTCCTGCGCCGCTGCCGGAGCCCCCATGCCCCGCGCCGCCCCCCGGTGGCCGCCGCTCCTGCTGCTGCTGCTGCTGCTGCTGCTGCCGCCGCCGCC
>NW_024412402.1:21438363-21512015 GCF_014898765.1 Herpailurus yagouaroundi | reverse complement strand
TGCCGCCGCCGCCGCTGGCCCGCGGCGCCCCGGCCCGGCCCGGCGCCCGGGGGCAGGCCTCGGAGCTGGTGGAGCCCACGCGGTTGCCGGGCAGCGCGGGCGAGCTCACGTTCCACCTGTCCGCCTTCGGCAAGGGCTTCGTGCTGCGCCTGGCGCCGGACGCCAGCTTCCTAGCGCCCAATTTCAAGATCGAGCGCCTCGGGGGCTCCGGCGGGGCGGCCGGGGGCGAGCGGGAGCTGCGCGACTGCTTCTTCTCCGGCACGGTGAATGGGGAGCCCGAGTCGCTGGCGGCCGTCAGCCTGTGCCGCGGGCTGAGCGGCTCCTTCCTGCTGGACGGCGAGGAGTTCACCATCCAGCCGCAGGGAGCTGGGGGCTCCCTGCACCAGCCTCACCGCCTGCAGCGCTGGGGGCCCGGGCCGCGCCGCGGGACCCCTGGGCTCGCCGCCGCCGCCTCTGAAGCCCACCCCCTCCCTGGAGGACCCGAGTGGGAGGTGAAGGGAGAGGGTCAGAGGCAGGAGAAAGGAGACGAGGAGCAGGAGAAGGAAGAGGAGGAGGAGGAGGAGGAGGAAACGGAGGAGGAGGAGGAGGAGGAGGAGGAGGAGGGCAAAGAGGATGCAGAAGGCGCCAGCGAGCAGCCACCACCCCTGGGGGCCACGAGTCGGACCAAGCGTTTTGTGTCTGAGGCTCGCTTCGTGGAAACGCTGCTGGTGGCCGATGCGTCCATGGCTGCCTTCTATGGAGCCGACCTGCAGGTAGGATTCGCTTTGCCTGGAGGCCCCCAGTCACCTCCTAGAGCCTCCAAAATCTTCCCTTTCCAGTTCCTCTGAGAAAACCCTTCACATCCCTCATCCTTCCAAGACCGACCCCAAACAAGGTTCTTTCCTTTCTGAGAAGGTGCAGGAACTCTTTTCTTAGCCTCTGACCCCTGGGCTACCTGCTGCCCTCCCCCACCCCCCGTCCTTTCTAATTTAGAGTGGAGGTCCTGGCGCCTCCTCCTCTGCTACTCACCTTCACCCCTCGCATCCTGAATCTCCTTCAGCACTTGGCAAACTGAACTAAAAGTGGGTTTTCAAGCACAACAGCTCCCCCACCCCCAACCCAGGCACCTGCCTCTCCCAACAGAGATGAAAATTGGACATTTTGGAAGAGCATCCACCCCACCCTCCATTTCCCAGCCCTCTACTGGCTCCAGACCTGACAGGTTCCCAAGGAAAGTCAGCTGGGTTGGAAAGATGTGGCTGTTTCATTCCCTTCGTGTACAGAACTGAGGTTGCCATAAGTAAAAGACATTGTTTGGAGGGAGTTGAACCTGGAAGGGGGCTGCCCAACTTCTGTGTACCCAGCTGGTTCTGATCAAGGGGCGTGGACTACCTTGCCAACCTGGCACTCAGCCCCAGGCAGAACTTCGCAGTGCCAGCATCAGCACAAGAAGGGAGGGGAACAGAATTTCTGCCTGGGGGTTCGCCTGGGAGACTGAAGCTTCAGTGGAAAAGGGAGGGGAGAAAGTAGTGGGGATATGAACTCTTTCAGTGAACGCTCCTTGTGGAGCCAGAACTCTCCTTGGTCCA
This sequence comes from Herpailurus yagouaroundi, assembly GCF_014898765.1. Lineage (NCBI taxonomy): Eukaryota > Metazoa > Chordata > Mammalia > Carnivora > Felidae > Herpailurus > Herpailurus yagouaroundi. The sequence goes on along the minus strand of NW_024412402.1, from coordinate 21,510,447 downwards.
CCCCAGCTGCTCCCAGCCCAGACACAGCTCTCTACTGAGCTTGGCTGGGCAGGAACATGGAGTTCAGGGGACAGCTCCTGTAGCCAGACCACGTCTAACTAGATTCAGAGGTGGTGCAGACTCAGCAAGAGGTATCTGTGTCACCCTGTGTCCCAACACCTCCCCCAAGCACCAGGTGAAGTACAAGGGTTCCAGGAGAGGGCCGTACTTTCTCTTCCCCTGAGGAGCACAAAACCAGGGGCGTGCTAGGTAGAGAAGACCTGCCCTCCCAGCGGTCATAGATCCCTGCAGCAGGGATCCTGGCCACTGCCGCAGTTTAGTTGATACTTTTTCAGTAATGGCAATCTTGGCCAGTGATCCTATTCTAGGATCAGCCCATGCCCAACTGTTGGGGGCACCGAGTGCTTCAGCATCACCTGTGCCGAACAGTCTAGATGATGCACCCCATCTTTCTCACTCTGCAATCACGGGGAAATGCATCTAGTTGGAAGGATGGGAAGAGATAGGGGTGAGTGGCCCATGTGGCTGCTTCTCTGGTTACTGTAGAAGCAGGCTCCTTTGCACACTGTTGTAGTATTCACTTCTGCCACGTGCTGGTAAGGCAGCTTTGAGCCATCGGTGTGGTCTTTCCAATGGGCTTTAGGTCTATGATGACTGTATATCTGCTTCCCTGCCCACCCTGAAAGCAAAAGGAGGCACCAGCCAACTCCCCTGACTCCTTTCCTCAAGCAAGTCCTCAAAAGGGTGGTTAATGGGGCTTCTCCCATCACAGGTTAGGGCCACCACACCTGGCTATTAGGGAGCTCTACCAGAGAAAGGCTGAAAGTACAATCATTGCAAACCCTGAGCTGAGGTGCTGAGCCACTCCCCATGCATGGACCAGTTTCTGACATCTGTCTGAGAACCAGGAGGTAGGAAAGACAAGAGCACAAGGAAGCATCAGGTAAAGTAATTACTTTTCAGGCTTCAGAGCCAACATGTTTTCCCTACTGTCTTCCTACCATCTCACTCAGCCCATCACCTAGTAACTTAAGATACTGAGTACTTACCTCAAGGATATACTTGGCTGGGCTGGGCTGGGTCTGCCTCGGGTTCTCTTCACAGAGGCACCTAGGAACACTTCTACCCTTACAGATTTCTGACCGGATGACCCAGTACATGTTTGTCCCATCCCCTCTCCCTCCCCATATGCTGTTTCTGGACCACCCACAGACACACACCTTGCACCCAGCCAGCCTCCATGGGTCAGAAAAGCATATCAGAATAGGCATCAGGCATCTGTATAGGCTGAGGGCCTCTCCCTAGGGGATCTGCTTCCAGGTCTTATACCTGAAGGAAAAGTCCTGTCTCAGCTGTACCAACTCCATCACCTCCCTTTTGGTCTCATTATGTCACAGCCCACTTACACCCCTGCCTGCTGTCACCACGCTGGGGTGGGGCAGGGGCTAAGGCACAGCTGCTTCTGTGACCTCCCACTGACCCCTCTGCTTTGACTGCTTACCAGCTGTGGAGATGCCACAGGATAGACTTGAACTTCTCAGCTCAATCCCCTGGACTTCCTAAACATGTCCATGAGCTCAGCTAAGACAAGAATGAATGTCATGTTCTAGTTCCCCAAGACCTTGCCTGCCCAGATCCATATCCCCAAAATAGAATCCAGTTCTTTATAAGTAACTCTCCGAGGCATCTCCTAGAGACTTCATTTGCACAGATGGAAGGCACTTTGGGGTATCTTAGCAGGCAGTGGTGTAAGGTAAGGATGAAGGAATTTTACCCCCTTGAGGGCTTGCATTTCCTCATCTGTGAGGCCAGACACCTAGACTAGGTCATCAGTGCTAATGTAAGCATCAGTGAGGCCGCTTTTCATGATGAGTCTTCTAGAAAATTCAGCACTATGTGGGGAAACCATGCTCTGAGTGCGTTCAATTTGCATAATGGTTTGTATGCATCACCTCAGCGGAAATACCTGTGAGGGAGGCAGAGGAAAAAGGTTCAGCTCACAGGGAATCTGTGACTTTCTCAAGGTCACACAACTAGTAAGCAGCAGGTCTGGGTCACAATCCAAGTGTCCTGAACCTGAGTGCAGTGCTCTTTTTCTCTTGTGCCATGAGGTTGCGTTAGCATGAGAAGGGTGTGTGGCTCTGTGGCCCTACACTTGTCCATATTGTGGGAATAGGTCATTGAATCCAGCAGTCCAAAGATGCCCAGCCAAAGTGGGAGGCCCTATCCTGGGAAGAAACCACCTCAAGGCCAAGGGAAAGAATTAGCCATGCTAGAAGCTGGTCACACTGTTAAGCGACAATGAAGTTTTCCAGAACTCTGTACACTTGAGTTCACTTAATCCCTTGACAGAAGGGCGCCCCCCTCCACCTCCCACCTTCTTATCTGGTTTCAGAGTTAATGAGCTCAGACAAAGGGGGCTTTCTGAAAGCAGGGACCACCTCGGAAGAGGCCATTAACTCTGTCTGCATCCGGCTGCTGCTGATTGTTCCCTGGATGAACCTGGAGCAGGAACGCAGTGAGGGGCAGGCTGAGCCGTGCCCCACACTCAGTCTGAGAAATCCATCCTGCCGGTGGATCAGCTGCCAGCTGAGCTCTGAATTCTTTGCTTAGCAGGGAGAGTCCTAGAAGTGGTAATCATCATCCCCAGAGAAGACCAGAGGACTCCCAAGATGTCAGGCTACCAGCAAGGGATTTCAGGAAAGGGTTAAGTCCTAGCGATTCCATCTCCCCTTTACCCACATCCTCTGGGAAAATGTCTCCCACAAGCCCACATATCCCAGTGTGTCCAGCACAATCCCCACTTAGGCCTGTTCTGGCATAATTATTAGTAGCATCATCTTCACTCTCAAAAGTGTCCTGGTTTGGATAAAAACAGAAGCAGACACACACCCCCACTGGCTCTATATCCCCCATGAGGATGGGGGAAAGACAAGTGTTACGTCCCAGGTGAATTATGTTCTCCTTCCAAGAGGAGTCTCTTCCAAGAATGATCAACAATACACAGTTTTTCCCAAAGAAAATGCCTTGATATTCAAAGGTCTTTGATTTGCCACTTCTGCCTCCCCAAGTGTAGACAATGCCAGGGGTAAGCTTGCTTGCTGGCTTGATCTGGGTTTGTTTTGGCTATGCTGTCGCTGTCCTTGCAGCATCCAGGATAGGCAGCAGTGTGGTGAGTAAAAGCATATGCTTCGAAGGATAATCAAAATGACTGAGTGTCCTTGAGTAAGCTACCAATTTCTCTGGGCCTCGATTTCTTCGCCAGCAAAATAGGAACGGTTATACCAATGTCCTAGCATTGTCTTGAGGATACAAGACAATATAGAGAGCACCTGACCCAGTGCCCAGCACATAGTAGGTGCTCAACAAAGAGGAATTAATACCAGAGTTGCCTTCGGTGATGACATTTGTCAGAGGAGGAAGGTAGTGTGGTCATACACCTTCATAGCCAGCCCACTGCTGTGTTGGCTCCGCTGTCCCACGCAGCAGGGAGGCCTTCCTTTCCAGCTTGCTCAGCTCAGAGTGTTTAAGCTTGACTCACTGTGGTTCCAGTAAGTGCGTATACCTTTGGAGAGGGACATTGCCCCTTGCTGGTTTTTTTAATGTTTTATTTATTTTCGAGAGACAGAGAGAGAGAGAGAGAGAGCACTAGTGGGGAGGGGAGCAGAGAGAGTGAGACACAGAATCGGAAACAGGTTCCAGGCTCTGAGCTGTCAGCACAGAGCCGAACACAGGGCTCTAACTCACAAACTGCAAATCATGACCTGAGCCGAAGTGGGAAGCTTAACTGACTGAGCCACCCAGGTGCCCCGCCCCTTGCTGCTTTGAGAATGAGGAGCGATGAAGGACATCAGTGCAGGACCCTCTCTCTTCTCCAATTGCTTCTTTACTCTCTTTGGCCTCTCCCCCACCTCCTCGGCAGTCTGGGGCCCTAGGGAGACCCCCAGTAGGAAAAGTATGGCACTGGTTGCTGAGCTCAGAGTGTTTCCATGTTGCCGTGCTCCCCTGCCTTGCCTCTCCCAGGTGTGCAGCAAGGAAGCGGTGGGACCCACAGTGTGAAGAGCAAGTGAGCCAAGCATAAGGATGACAGAGCAGAAGAAGCCGCTGGAAATGCATTTGGCCCAGGCCCAGCCTTCTCCTGGACTCCCACTGCACTTGGCTTTGGCTGCCATGGGAGCTCTGGGGGAGGAATCTCCTTGTTTGTATTGCTAAGAATCAGAGTGCTATGTCTCAGCCTAGCTGGCTGGGGCATTTCTTTCTCTTTTTCAGGTCCTAGGGGCACTAGTGGAGGAGACTCCCTAGGAAATGCCCCGCCTTTTCCCAGTGAGAATTAAGGGCATGAGGTCCCCAGGTCATTCAAGAGCAGGGATGTTGGACCAGCCCTGGCCAGGCTGGTCATGGGCTCCCACTTACCTGACATGGTGGCTGGAGGTCATCTGCTGTGCTGGGGCCCCCACACCACCAGGGGCACCATCTTGTTCACATTCTTTAGCAAGTAGCCCACACTTGTGTGGTGCACAGAAAGGTATATATGGACACCAGGTGGTGGAGTGAGCCGTCTGACCTTCTCCTTCACTGGCTCCTGAGCCCTCTCTCTGTGGGACTGTAAGTCGGGTCTAGCCTTTTGCCTAGGGTGCCGACTGAGAATCGGAGGCTCACAGACTGACAGCCAACCCCACCTCCCCAGGTCCTTGCCCCTAGGTAACTGCAAGAGGCACTGCAAACGTCAGGCTTTCCTGCCATAGTTTCTTAGAGGAGCTAGCAGTGGGGATAGCAGTGCCTCCCATCTCCAGAAGCTCAGCAAGACAAGAGAGAAGGGGAGGACCAGGATTTGGGATTTTAACAGACACACTGAACCACATAGTTCTTGTAGCTCTCTATAAGAATTTGTAGCAATGGAAATTATCTTCTGAAATAGCAACCAGAAGGACATCCAAATGCTCTCAAGTCTAATCCACTGCCTTGAAAAAAAAAAAAAAAAATGGCTCTCAAGCCTGCTCAGCCCTACAGTTATTTAGTATCTGGAGAAGATGCTGTGAGCTCCCTGAACTGCAAAGGAGGAGACTCCCTGAAAATCTTAGTTTCGGAAAGCCTCCGCTGATGCCTCAGCCCCTCCTTTGTACACAAATGTACACCCCTGTGCCTTTGGTTTTCCCTGGGGACATGGCTGGTGCATGGTCCCCACTCAGCTGCATTGCCCGAGAGCCCCAGTCTGATCTGGTCAGCTTGGGAACACAGATCCTTCTTAAACCTCAAGCCTTCCGGGACCAATGCTGAGCAGCTGGCATCTTGTGCTAACGCCTTTTTTGTAAAACATCATCTCCCCAATTTTGAGATTGTGAAATTGGGACTCAAAAGGAAGAAATCTTGTAAAGAGAGTTGCAGGTTGCCTCTGAAGAAACCCTAGGGCTTGGTCCCTGGCCCATCAGATTTGACCCTTCCTAGGGCAAGAGCGCAGGAGACTCTGCCCCCTGGAAACAGGGAAGCCTGGCCAGGAAGCAGCCTCAGCGAGCTCCCATTCCTCAGCCCTCACCCCCAGTTGCATAATGATGTGATTGCTTTTTTTCCCTCAGGAATCCAGCTCCAGGAGCAAGTGCCAAGTTTCAGCTTTGCTGATAAGATGTTTACATCAGCCTAAACATAGCTGGAGTGCTTGACACGCTAAGGAACCTGCCAACCCCTGTTTGTAGGGCTTACAAAATACCTGGCTCGTTGCCTGCGAGGTGAACAGACAGATCCCATTCACAAATAATGGGATTCGTCTGGAACTCCCACACATGGCCTCAACCGACAGAGCCTTTCACCTCTGTCCCTCTTTAGCCTTTCACCCTCCTCTCCCCTCCTTCCACTCCTACCTTCCAGACCACAGGAAAGAAAAAAAGAAAGGCTTATGGGAGACAGTGCCCTAGGAAACAGGGAGCAGGGCACATGAATGGCAGGCTCAGCTGGCCACACTCCTGGCTGAAAGCACGCGTGCCTTTTCCCCCTTTTCTTCTGCACAATAGTCCAAGAGGACTCACTTCTAGAGGTCCCTGAAGCAGGAGAGTGAGCTCCATCTGGCTGCTTCCAAAGCCTTGGGAACAACCCAGGGGTAGGACAGAGGCCAAGCAATGATGTGGACTCCTTCAGCTGGCCTGGGCAGAACTGGAGGCAGGTGTGATCCTAAGCGCCTGGGTTTCATTAGGTCCACTGACTTCTCTCAAGGCCCTGGCAGAAGGGAATAGACCTTCTGGGATTGTCTAGAAACCAGCAGTCAAGCACTGGGAAACTTAACGCAAAGGGTGTAGACCTCAGAGACAGACGTGCTTGGGCTGGTGTCCCAGCTTTAAGAGCTGTGTGACCTTAGGCAGCTTGTTTGACTTGTGTGAACCTCTACTCCCTAATTCGTAAAATGGGGGTGACAGCGTCTACCGCACAGAGTTAGCATGAGCATCGAGTAAGGTGTGGGTCTGGTGACTGGTGCAGGCTGGCTACTGTTAGTAGTGATTATTGGAGCAATCTGCGGGCTAACAGTGCCCATCCTGAAGAGTAGAAGTTACCCAACAGGCACCAGGAAAATGCTCTAGATTCTAAGGGGCACATTCTACTAACCTCGAACACTCAAACAATTGCTTCTGGGCTGAGAACAGAGAGGGGATGGGGGTGGCTGGCACAGAGGCGGTTGATGTCAACGTTAAGGTAGAATAATCAGTGCGGTCCAATAGGACTTTCTGTGATGATGGAAATGTTCTGTCTGCTGAGTTTAATACAGAAGCCTTGAGCCATAGATGGCTACTGATGTGCTTGAACTGTAGCCAGTGTGACAGAGGAACTGTAAGTTTAATTTTATTGCATTTAAACTTTAGATTTACGGAGTCACCTGCGGCTGGTCAAGATGTTAAATGCACAAGTTTTGGAACCAGGCCATCTGGGTTCAAATGCTGGCAGTATACTCATTAGCTTTGTGTTCTGGGTCAGTTACTGAGCTTCAATTTTCTTACAGGTAAAATGAAGGAATATAACGCCAGGGCCTCAGGGGTTCTGTGAGTCTTCAGCAACATGCCGCAAATCCAGCGCTCAGCACAGAGCCTGGCACACAGGACGCATATCAAGGGGTGGTGGCAGTGGGCAGGCAACAGGCCAGGAGATGTAACCCTCCCCTCGACCTGCCCCCTTCTTCCCAACAGAACCATGTCCTGACACTAATGTCTGTGGCAGCCCGAATCTACAAGCACCCCAGCATTAGAAACTCCATCAACCTGATGGTGGTAAAAGTGCTGATCGTGGAAGATGAAAAGTGGGGCCCAGAAGTGTCTGACAACGGTGGCCTTACCCTGCGTAACTTCTGCAACTGGCAGCGACGTTTCAACCAGCCCAGCGACCGGCACCCGGAACACTTTGACACAGCCATTCTGCTCACCAGACAGGTTTGTGGGCTGGCTCCAGAAACCCCAGAGAGGAAGGGAGGCGGGATGGGCGGATCAAAAGGGAGGGCCACTAAGGCCTGCCCAAACATGGGAAGTGTCTCCCTGCTGGCCCCAGCTGGACGCCAGGAGCCTCATGTGCCGAACAACGACGAGGGGGAGGTCATGAGGACAAGTGTGAGGTATTTGCAGGGGAAGGACAGGAATCTTGCAAGGGCCCTTTTCCAAAAGTTTGTGACCAGCTGTCTGCTGAGGTCATAACAAGAGGAAATGTGCTCACACTGCCCAGTAAGAGATCGGGAGTTGGAACGAAGAGAGGAGAGCCATCTGCAGTGGTTGTTAAACACAGAGGCAGCTAACCAGAGATTTGGTAACCTCCAAACCAGGAGGCAGGCCTGCCCTCCTATCTGGTAAATTGAAACAGAGCTTCCCAAAGGCTGAAGACTCTAATAACATGTATCAGGCGCTCTTGATGTCTTCAGTCCTCACAGCAGCCCCACAAAGCCCCATTTCACAACTGAGGAAACTGAGGCACAGGTCGGCCACACAGTGGTAACACTCATAGTCAAGCCTACACAGTCTTGCTGCAGGTCAGTACTCATAACCCCTGTGCTACCCTGCCTTCCAAAACAAGCTGGCCCCAGGACACACCAACACAGAAAAAGAACTGGGTTTCCTCACACGAGTGGCCTTTGTGAAGAAACAGGGCCTTTGGCTTAAAAATTTTCCTTCAACTAAGGAAGAGCAGAAACAGGAAGATGTTCTGTTCAATGTCTGTTCTCATGCCCTCTGTCTCTCTGCCAAGCAGAACTTTTGTGGGAAGGAGGGGATGTGTGACACCCTGGGTGTGGCGGACATTGGCACAATCTGTGACCCTAACAAGAGCTGCTCCGTGATCGAGGATGAGGGGCTCCAGGCAGCCTACACTCTGGCCCATGAGCTAGGTAAGACTTGCCATGCCACGTCTACTGTACTGTGTCAGAGGGATCTGCCTCTTCCAAATCCAGGCCAGCCCAGGGTCTAAGGAGTGCAGATCTCACACACTGCCAGGTTCTACCCAGAATTAGGACAGACTGATTATATGCAAATAGGTACTGTGCTTTCTCCATTGCCACCCTGAGCATGAGGCCATAATATTAAAATAGGGTCTTGGACCATCAGCAGAGGTCACCAGCAAAATGCCAAATGAAACAAATGCTCAGGTCGAGTTGCGATGCTTTGCCAGAGCTAAGTGGTAAGAACTCTGGGAAGATCCATTGGCACTGCATAAGCAAGCAAATCATTGAGGTGCATGTGAATTTAGGACAGGCTGAGGCAGAAAACAAAGGGAAATCAATGTTCCTCAGTATTCTGAGAAAGCTTCCCGAGAGAGAAAAGCCCAGAGTGAAGCCTGAAACAAAAATCTTTAAGGAACAGGGGCATGGCTGTTCCCATGAGGAGCCGGTGACGGGTTAGCCCTTGAGATGCCTTCTTCTGTCAGCAGAGGGTAACTGTCTTACAAGAGGGGGGTGGGTTGGTGCTGGGCCTTGTGAGGAGCCCTCAGGGAGGGGCAGGGCGGAGTGGAGGGCAGTGGAGGCCAGTTAGGGTGGACTTCAGGTCTCTCTTTACCTCAGGGCACGTCCTCAGCATGCCCCACGACGACTCCAAGCCCTGTGCACGGCTCTTTGGGCCCATGGGCAAACACCACATGATGGCACCCCTCTTCGTCCACCTAAACAAGACACTGCCCTGGTCTCCCTGCAGTGCCATGTACCTCACGGAGCTCCTGGACGGCGGGCACGGTAGGTGTCCCTCCAGCTTCTCCCTGCTTCTTTCTGGCCAGCTGCTGGTGGTTGAGGTCTGCCCAGCCCACCTCCTGGATCGCTAGATTGCCGTTGGCACCTGCGCTGTTTCTGGCTGAGCTCCTTCACAAAGCATCAGAGACGTTTAGGATAGAAGACACCAGAGATGTGTTCCTCACCCAGCCTCCCGTGCTATGGCAGGCTAACCATCCTCACAAGGCATGCTCTTCCTTGCCCTATCTTCTAGCGGCCAGTGTGCTGGGCTAATTTAGATGATTAGTCACAGAGCAGGTAGAATTAGTCTGAGAAGGTTTACCTGGAAGAGGTGGGCTTGAACAGAGCTCGAAGGGATGGAAGAATGTGGTACAGAGGAGAGAATAGAGCATCCGGACTGGAGACATAGATCATGCGGCAGCTTAGAAATGGCAAAGAGGCAGGGAATGAGTGGTGTGAGAGCAAGGGCAAGGGGGATGGGGGAGAGGGGTGGCCTGGTCGAAACAGTTTGACTTATTGGGCAAAGCACTGAAAACATAATTTATTTGTGGTTGTTCTCATTGAAGAAGATAGGGACACCTACGATACAAAAATAGTAGATTATCCAAACACCAATCCTTTGACTTTATTTTGCATGCCATGGTTTTTGAGAGCACATTTACATCCCCAATTATATGTGATGTAAATTAGTATGTCAGCTAGCTGGCCTTCCCTAGGTGAACACTGAATGTATTCAAGATGTTCAGGATGACAACAAAAAAAATTCAATCCTAGTAAAATGTTTACTACTGATAGTCAAAAATGGGATAGGCTCATATAGATGATTGAGTGTTGACAGTTTTTAGCTTGTCAAATAAACTACGATGGCTGGGCCTTCAACCCCAGCAATAATGTGGGAGTGTAATGTGGGAGGCTACGGAGAGCTGAGAGCGGGGAAACTCCTGCTTCTCATTCTTGTTCTTCTGCTTTCCTCCATTTCTCAGGAGACTGTCTCCTGGATGCTCCCACCTCAGCCCTGCCCCTCCCGACAGACCTCCCAGGCCGCAGGGCCCTGTATGAGCTGGACCAACAGTGCAAGCAGATCTTTGGGCTGGGTTTCCGCCACTGCCCCAACACCTCTGCGCAGGACATCTGCGCCCAGCTGTGGTGCCACATGGATGGTGCTGAGCCCCTTTGCCACACGAAGAACGGCAGCCTGCCATGGGCTGATGGAACGCCCTGTGGGCCTGGGCACCTCTGCTGGGATGGCAGCTGTCTGCCTGAGGAGGAAGTGGACAGGCCCAAGGTGAGGGACAGCCACTTGGGGGTGTGGAAGGAGAGGGAGGGGGAGGCTGTTTTCAAGGAGGAAACCACACTTGAGGGCCATGAACTGAGAGACTTTGGGCTAGGCTGCAACCATGACCTCTAAGTAAAATCACTCATCTTTTAGCAAACAAAGCAAAGCATATTTACCCAAACTCAAGAGGAACTCTTCGAGGCTGTACTCTCGAATGACAGATGGTGGCAGATGGATGACACCACCAGTGCTCAGGGCATTTTGGGAACTCCCCCTTGGTAATTGCTTTGGGGTTGACTTGAAGGCTTGTGAGGATTGGTGATAGGTATGAAGCATTCCAGCACAAAGGCCAGAACTTCACCATTCCATAGAGGGAGGCCATCATGAATTCCATTACAAACAGATAGAGTGATAACAGAAGAGGAACATTCAAGAACTGAGGGAAAGGTATCCATATCCTTCCTGTGTCTGAGCTGCATTCATAATCAGAGGTCAGGAGAATGAGATTAATTGTGAGAATTCCATAATCAAGAGGGGAGAAGGAATCAAAGCTGTTTCTGACCAGGCAGAGAAAACTTGGCCTGGGACAGAGTAAACTTACAAGAAAAACCAAGGCTATGCCAGCAAGAGTTTTTAAATGATTCGCTTCTTTGCCCTGCTCTTAATACTTCCAAACCGTGAGGCTGATCACATTTCTCTTACTGCGAGTCACGGAGCCTGCCTATGAAACAGCATCCGCTGAGTTTTGCAGCCTGGTCCCGGTCCAGCACTGAATCACCGGGGTGGCCTGAGCACTCTCTGTCCAGAGGACTATCCTCAGTGGCATGTCCTTTGCACTGAGGCTCAGGAGCGGGCTCAGGCCAGGTAAGCCACACTCTATCTAAGCTTGAACCAGGGCAGGATTCACGGATTCATCCTCAGCCACTTGTCCTCCCCATTCAAACACTAAGCTTCTCTTCTAGGTACTGACCCCCACCCCCATCCCCCATAGCATGTGCTTCACGAATTACTGAGGAGAGGGGAGGGGGTCTGTCCAACGTTCCCCAGCACCAGAGCCAAACTCAATGCAGGGAGACTTTGACAAGGAATGATCATGGGATGATGTTTACCATCTATTTTTAAGGACAGAAAACAGTTCATAAAACACTATATGACAGAATCAAAAGTATGTAAAGTAAAAACATCGCATCTTTATTATTATCCAGAGCAAAAGTATAAGGAGTTATCAATGAAAATTACATCAGTGGTTTTATTTGGGCAGTGGTATTTTTTTTTTTACTTTTTTAAATTAATGTTTATTTTTTTAAAGAGAGAGAGAGCAGGGGAGAGGCAGAGAGAGAATGAGACACAGAATCCGAAGCAGGCTCCAGGCTCTGAGCTGTCAGCACAGAGCCCAAAGCAGGGCTCAAACTGAACGAACCAAGAAATCATGACCTGACCCAAAGTCGGACACTTAACCAACTAAGCCACCCAGGCGCCCTGGGTAGTGTTTGTTTGTTTTTGGTTTTTTTTAAGTGTTATTTTCTCTTTTATACTTTTCTGGGTTTTTCTTTTTTTACATAAGTAAATAATACTTTTGTCATTTTAAAAAATTATTTTGCTTTTGAAAACTCTATGAACCTATCAAGGGCAAAGCTCTGTTCTCCCAGGTTGATTGTAAAGATAGAAGCAACTCTATTTCCCAGACATTATCCTACCACTGGAACTGGTAGCTGGTAGACAGATAGCAACAGTTCCCACCAATTATTACTTTAAACCAGGACTTCTCAACCTCGGCCCTAGAGACATTTGGAGCTGCATAAGTCTTGGTTGGGGGGTGGAAGGGGAGGATGTCTTCGTCATTGTTAGATGTTCATTGTTGGATATTTAGCAGCACCCCATCCTCTATCCACTAGAGGCCAGCAGCATATGCCCTCCCCAGTTGTGACAACTAAAATGTCTTCAAACATTGCCAAATGTCTCCAGAGGATAAAATTGGCCCAGATGGAGAACTGCTGCATTAGACACAACCTTATTCCCATAAAATGTTGTTTCATTCAACAACTAATACCAAGCACTTTACTAACAGCAAGACACTGTTTTAGACACAGGGGAGTCAGCAGTGAACAAGTCCCACACAGCCTCCATGTTCAAGAAGACGATAACCAAGCAAATCACACAGTCATTAAACAAATGATTAGGGAAGCTTACTGAACAACACCCACCATTATTATGAACATAGCTAGGTGAGGAGGTCAGGGCCATGGCCCCTGTTACACTGACAGCTGAGGCCTCCTCACCTCTTCTCCTGATTTAGTGCGGCCTTGTGTGTTTCAGGCTGTAGTGGATGGAGGCTGGGCCCCATGGGGACCCTGGGGAGAATGTTCCCGGACCTGTGGAGGAGGAGTACAGTTTTCACATCGTGAATGCAAGGACCCTGAGCCTCAGAATGGAGGAAGATACTGCCTGGGTCGGAGAGCTAAGTATCAGTCCTGCCACACAGAGGAATGCCCCCCTGATGGTAATGACCACTGATGGCCACGACTGTTGTCACTGCAGCAAATCCCCAGACAAGAAGTAGGGTGGGTCTCCTGGGGATGCAGAGCTTTCCTGAGATCCAGATATGAATGGACTCTGCAAGACACCAAATTTTAGGGCAAAGCTTACTGGCTCTCACTTGGGCTGGGAGAGCATAGCAAAGTCAAGGAAAGAAATTTCCCTTGTCTTCTAAGATGTGTAAATAGAGGATGTCATTCCCAACCAAACTCATTCAGGGGGTTGGGGGGAGCTCTGCAGAGAGGCGAGAGTCTAGGATACTAATCCTCCTGGAGGCATCTGAACCCTCGTCTGTGTGCAGGATAGAAGTGTTTTCCAAAGCAACTGTCAGAGCCAAACCTCCACTGTCTTTCCAGCCAACATTCAGCCTAGGGCGGAGGGAGGGTTTCTGAATCTGATTCTAGTGCACATTCCTTCTGAGAAGAGTTGCCCATCTTCCCTTGGGGCCATGGCAACTGCCTAATGGAACCTTACCAGGGAGCAGCACCACCTCTAGTTGGCATATATTCCTACCCCCTAGTTCCCGCTAGAAAGCACACATGTTAACTCAGAGGCAGCAGGGGTAGCAGCAGAACTGGTGAGAGGGAGTCATTAGACATTTTTCCCCACCATCCCATCCAACTCCCCCTTGTGCAGCTCCAGGAAATTTTGGCAGGCAGCAAAAGACAAGCAGAGTTTTAAGGGAGATTCATCCAAGTGCAAAGACACACTGACATTGGGTTGGTGTCTAATGAGGGAATCTGTAGGCTTTGCAGTTTTGCAATGGCATGAGGGATCAACAATGGCATGAGGCTCTAGAAATTTTGCCCTGGAATCATGAGAATTTGCCTGGCATATGGGGTAAAGAGAAGGAGAGACAAAGGAGAAGGGATGACTCTAAGGCACAAGGCAGACATGGTGATAGTATGATCTCAGGATGCACCAGGGTCCATCCTCTCAATCAAGTGGTTTTTAGTGCCTCTTGTGTGGCTCAAGCTATAATAGGTGTTATAAATGACCTTGTAAAAATGTACAAGACATGTCCTCAAAGGACTTGCGGTCTAGTTAGAGATCCACCTGCCTTTTACAAAGCAATTAAAGCCTAATCTACGAGGCCTAGACCCCTAGACTTATGAAGAATTCGGAGCAAGGAAAAGCCTGAGCTAGTCTGAACCTTCACAGGGAGTTAGGGCTGAGCAGGGCCTGTACAATGGAGATAGGAATGAGGTGTAGGAGGATGTGTGCCAGGGAGGAGATGGGAAAGGTTTGAGAGGGGCTAGGATTCACTCAGGTGGAGTCAAGCAGCATACTAGCCCTTCAAAGCTACACAACAAAGGTTTGTGAAAGCTAAAAATGGTATCTGGAGATTCTCTGCACTGGCTGTCCATCAGGGAAGCTTTTTGAAACACAGAGGCCTAGACTGCTCAGGTGCATTGAGTCAGAATCTCAGGAGTAGGGCATGGCCATCTGTGTTACGAAAAGTGTCCACAGGCCATGCAGATGTACAACTAGGGTGGAGAACCTCGGTATTAAGAGCAGGTTTAATTTCAGGATTGTGGGGTAAAAACAACAACAACAACAACAACAACAACAACAACAACAACATATGTTACTCCTGACAGATTGTTCTGGAAGCAGCATGTAGCAGGATGGGAGAGGAGGCTGGGAACTAGGTCTCACATGAAACCGCAATGCCTCTGCTTGTGGGAAGTGGACTCAGATGGTGAGAGTGGGAAGGAGACACTTAAAATCACAGATTGTCCTGAATAGAGTGTAGGACTTAACAACAGGTTGGAAATAGTGGATGTAGACGCTCAAATGTTCAGCAGAAACCTGACTCCAGTGTCACAGCAGAATGTGGCAGTATCCCCAAGTGCAAACTAAACCAGTTAATGGAGAAGCCACATGGAGTTGGGCTTTTGCTGAGCTGGAGGTAATCTCACTACTACAAATGGAGGTCCCTCCAGAGACAGCCAGAATTATAGCCGGTGAGGAATAGGGGCAAGATCAGAACCAGAGATAGATCTAAGAGTTCTTGGATACATGTCCAATGTCACCAAGGAAGTCAAAATAGAGCACAATTAGCAGGGTCCCAAAAATATACTCCATGGAGCATTCAAGCTTACTGAGTTGTCCCCTGTAACTACTAAGTTTATTCATTTATAAGATAAAATTGGTATCTTCCCCAAGTGGAAAGGACATTTATCCTTACCTTGCCACATGGACCTAGATTGGGGGAGTCTAGGAATGTTGAGCCCAGATGACACCGGACCTGTGTCCTGGGATTGGGTCAAAACCAGGAGGAATAAAGGGGCTCTGAATCCTGGCATTTCTGGTGCTGGGTCGTCCCTGCTCTAGCAAGCCATGTTACCTCCATGTAATTTCTTACTCTTTGTAGGGAAAAGCTTCAGAGAGCAGCAGTGTGAGAAGTACAATGCCTACAATTACACGGACATGGATGGGAACCTCCTACAGTGGGTCCCCAAGTATGCAGGGGTGTCCCCCCGGGACCGCTGCAAGTTATTCTGCCGAGCCCGGGGAAGGAGTGAGTTCAAAGTGTTTGAGGCCAAGGTGAGAATCCTGCTGGAGCTCAGAACTACGGGTGGGGAGCAAGGCCACCTGGTTCGACCCCACCTGTGGGCTCCTTCTGTGCACACCATGCCCTCTGTTGCCCTCCCTCTCCCCACTGCAGGTGATCGATGGCACCCTTTGTGGGCCTGAGACTCTGGCCATCTGTGTCCGTGGCCAGTGCGTCAAGGCTGGCTGTGACCATGTAGTGGACTCACCTAGGAAGTTGGACAAATGTGGTGTGTGTGGGGGCAAAGGCAATTCCTGCAGGAAGGTGTCTGGTTCCCTCAACCCCTCCAGGTGAGTATCACCCACAGTCCTGTGCCTGGGTTCTAGAAGAGCTGGACAGGCTTTAGAATCACATCGGCCTAAGTGTGGACTGTAGCGGCCAGTTAATACCCACGCAGCACTGAGCTGTAGTTTCTCTGTAAAGCATTGGGAGGCCCCCCTATCTCAGAATCATTATAACAAGTCATGAGATGGGCGGAACCCTTGGCATAGTGTCTGACCCATAGAGAGGACGGTGCACAGGGCAGCCAGAGGCCCCGAGGATAGGGGTGTATCAGCTTTGAGTCAACCAGCAATACAGCTATGCTGACTAACCAGGGCCTTGGCCAGAAAGCAGCTCTCCCAGGCCTGTTTTGGGAAGGACATCTCACCCTACACCTGGTGAGTCCCACCCTTTCTTCAGGTGGATCTTTCAGAAAGGAGTACAAAGAGGGGGCGGGTCTTGGTGGCCTTAGGGCTTTCATGAATCTGACAACTCTGGATGCTTTGTCACGTCTTAAAGCCATAAGTTCATAAAACTAGTATTTAAGTGCTTTTATCCCTGTAGTCTCATTTGATTCCTAAAATAAGATCAGATGGCCAATACTATTATTCCCCATTTACAGATAAAGAAACTAAGGCATGAAAAGATCACATGATGCTCCTAAGGTCACACTGATAGTTAATGACAGCTGGGAAGAGAACCCAGGTGTCTTAATCCTGCGCTATTTTTTTCCTGCCGTGGCATACAATTCCCGGAGAGGAATGGCAAGGGCATATGTTACACGGCCACACTGTGCCCCTGTCTGTCTCTCACTATCTCTCACCTTATCGGGCTCAGAGAACAAAACCAGCCTACAGCAGACAACTTGGCAGTCTTCAAATTTAAACTCAAAGGATATAGAAAAAAGAAGCATGTGGTGTGAGATATTCAGATACTGGGTCCGTTAGCTGGTTTTCTCTTAGGCATTAGACATATGGGGCTGTGGATTCTTTCAGAGCTGCCCTAAACTAAGTGGCTAGCCTGAGTGGATAGAAAGGCAAGAGTAGCACAGAACTGACCGCCTGTCCTCAACCTTCTTTGCTTTCTTCCCAGCCTATGTAACACGAGCACTTTTGCCCCAGAAGAGAAGACTAAAAACTAAGGTTTTTCCAACCCACATAAAGCCCTAGACCTACAGTAGAGTTGAAACATGTTCCCCGGGGTGCCTGGGTGGCTCAGTTGGTTAAGCATCTAACCCTTGATTTTGGCTCAGGTCATGATCTCATGGTTTGTGAGTTTGAGCCCCATGTCAGGCTTCATGCTGCCAGTGCAAAGCCTTCCTGAGAATCTCTTTCTCTCACTCTCTTTCTGCCCCTTACCCTCACACACTCATGCTTGCTCTCTCTCTCTCTCTCTCTCAAAATAAACTTGAAAGAAGAAAGAAAGAAAGAAAGAAAGAAAGAAAGAAAGAAAGAAAGAGAAAGAGGAAGAGAGAGAGAGAAAGAGAAAGAGAAAGAGAAAGAGAAAGAGAAAGAGAAAGAGAAAGAAAGAGAAAGAGAAAGAGAGAAAGAAACACATTCCCTATCTTCTCAGAAGCACACAGCTCATGCTGTCTGGACACACCGGAGGAAGGCAACTAGAAGCAGCATTTATCACTCTGGCTCCTGCCCTGGGGCCCTTTTAACCAAATACTAGGGACTGATTGGCTCTAAGAGGTAGAGTGAGATGTCCACCCTGGTTGGATTCTGGAACGGGTGTGTGGAACAGATTTTTCCACATGGGTTTGAGCTTTGAGTATGAAAGTTGCCAAGCAAAGTTATATACCAATGCAAGGAGCTAAAAGTGTTTCGAGATCTCACTTGAGCCAAGAGCGGCCAGGCTTGGCAGCACTGATGCAGCTTTGCAAACCCTTCTGGGATATCTTCCTCTGTGCTGATGTCCAGATCCACACATCTAAACTCCAAGCATTTGAAACAGAGTTACCAGGCAAAGCAAAAACGCTTGAATATCCCAATGCACAGAACATTCCTATTGGCCTCAGCAGCTAATTTATCAGGAACTTTGGGGCAATTACTTGGATGATTTGCTGGTGGTTTGTGTCTGTCCACCCTGGTCACCAGCGTGCTAACTTCCTGAGGCACTGGGCTGGGTAGCCACTGGTCCTAAGGGTGTCTTTCTGTTCCTATCATAGTTACGGCTATAATGACATTGTCACCATCCCAGCTGGTGCCACTAACATTGATGTGAAACAACGGAGCCATCCAGGGGTCCAGAACGATGGCAACTACCTGGCATTGAAGACTGCCGATGGGCAGTACCTGCTCAATGGAAACCTGGCCATCTCTGCCATAGAACAGGACATCTTGGTGAAGGGGACCATCCTTAAATATAGTGGTTCCATTGCCACCCTGGAACGGCTGCAGAGCTTCCGGCCCCTGCCTGAGCCTCTGACCGTGCAGCTCCTGACTGTCCCTGGTGAGGTCTTTCCCCCCAAAGTCAAATATACCTTCTTTGTTCCTAATGACGTGAACTTCAGCATACAGAACAGTAAAGAGAGAGCAACCACCAACATCATTCAGCCCCTGCTTAACGCGCAGTGGGTGCTAGGGGACTGGTCTGAATGCTCCAGCAGCTGTGGAGCTGGCCGGCAGCGGCGGACTGTGGAGTGTCGGGACCCCCACGGCCAGGCCTCCGCCACCTGCAACGAGGCCCTGAAACCTGAGGATGTCAAGCCCTGTGGAAGCCAGCCGTGCCCACTGTGATCCAGCGGGGTGAGGCCAGTCTCGTGTTCATGGACTTGGGGTGCTGGAGTGCAGACAAAGGTACCCACTGTGGCAACCCTACCTATGGAGGTGGCGTGGCCTACCCAGGCCTGCCATTGCCATGGCCACTCCAATTCGGCATGAATTCGCAATGCGGAGAAGAGGACGGGGACAACAGATCCTAAAGTCTACTATCTGGTGGGTTGAACCTAGTATGGGTTCAGGTAGAGGACATAGGTTAAAAGGTAAAAAAAAAAAAAAAAAAAAAAAAAAAAAACACTTATTGACCCAAACAGGAGACTCAGCCTGTTTGCAAAGGACTAGTAGAGTTAAATGAAAAAAAGTTTTTCCTATTTGGTTTCCCCGATAAATAATCTACCTCAGGGGGAAAAAATTAGTAAAACAG
The DNA here is from genome assembly GCF_014898765.1 of Herpailurus yagouaroundi. NCBI lineage: Eukaryota > Metazoa > Chordata > Mammalia > Carnivora > Felidae > Herpailurus > Herpailurus yagouaroundi. The sequence goes on along the minus strand of NW_024412402.1, from coordinate 21,491,493 downwards.
AGACTCGGAGTATGGGGTTGATGGCTAATGTCAAAGCTCCACAGCTGCGCCCCCGAGCCACCTTCAGAAATGACCTTAACTGTCTTCAGTATTAAAATCCATTGCCTAAAGGGCTGCAGAGTTGCAGGACTGTGGAGAGCCGTGCAGGGTCTCAGGCTGCACCTGCAGGGGCGGGTCCATTTCAAGTATTTATGCAAATGTGTCTCTGAACTAAAGTGTGATCTTGTGCCAATGCAGTGGTCTGATCTGGTTCACTATTTCTTTGGAAAAGGCAGAGGACCCAGAGCCCAAGGACGGAGGCTAAAACTAGGTCAACTGACCTTGAACGCACACAGGGAAGCTGGCACCTTGCCTGGGTCTCTCAGGCCTTCCTCTTGCTGAATCCAGCTCATTCAGGCAACTCTTCATCATAATCTAGACCAGTCATTCTCAAATTCGAGCAGGCATACAGAGGGATTCTTAAAATACAGATTTCTGGGCCCTACCCCAAGTGTTACTGATTCAGTGGGTTAAGGAGGGAACCTGAGAATCTGCATTTCCAGCAAGTTCCCAGGTGATGTGGAGACTGCTGGTTTGAGAACCACTGCTCTGGTGGAAATATCCAACTCTGAGGTAACAGTGGCTGTGAGATGCCTCTGGGTTCATTATTCTTGAGAAAGACTATCCCATTCCATTCTGAAAACATACACAGCCTCCCTTTGATATACTGACCAGCCAGAGATACCAGATTCTCTGCGGACCTGAGGAAAGCTGAACCCATATCTAAGCACCGTCATCCCAACGACCTCAGTGCCTTCTCTCCACATCAGACTTTATCTCCACCTCACCACTCTCCTGGCCCCAACAACTTGCAATGGTCCCAATCAGCCCTTTCTACATGGAACTGCATCCCCCACCTGCTACCTAAACCCTACCTGAGAGCCCCAGAATCCCACCTTCCACTCTGTATCTCCTCACCTCTTCCTGGTTCAGTCTTCCATATGGTCTAGTGTAGAGGGAACTCAGTCCTTGCTCATTAATGGGTACAATGAAACAGACGACATCAAGAAGTGACACTGTAGTGAAAAGAAGGAACACATATAAATTCGCATCTTCCATTTTTCATCACTTTGACCCCTTTGTCCCTCCCTTTTGCTTTCTCTCAAGACTCACTCAAATAACTAGTGACATGGGCAGAGAGGATGCTATAGGGAGCCCTGGTGTGAGTGAGGAAACGGTGCCCTCTGGGAGGACTCGCCCTGGGAGCAGGAAACGAAATAAATTGGATTCTGGCCCCTACAGTGCCCTCAGCAGGTCGCTGCTGGTCAGCTCCGTGTGGTGCACAGCTCCACATGGAGTTAACCACTTTCTCCCTACCTGCTGACTCTAGTGAGGGGGAGACCAGGCTTACCTAAACATAAACAAGCACACACACAGGCATGTCGATGACGGCTAGTAAAACCAGATTCTTCCTTGCCATGCACCAGTTTTGTTGAGACTGATGTATGTTTCTGCAACTCCTCATCTCCTTCCATTTCTCACCCTCCCTAGAATAAGCAAAGCCAAGCGTGTCCCCCATGCGCTGCCCAGAGCAGTCCAGCTGTGCCAACCCTACGCAGCAGGGACTGCGTTTGCCCTGGAGTTCAGCTGGCAGCAGAGCTGCCGATGTGCAAAGCAGAATGGAATCCAGCTTGGCTCTTCCTTGCTGTGTGGGCTCGGCCAGGCTCAGAGAATACATACTTGTTTGTGTCTGGAAACTCAACAGCTGCAGTGCAGGGACTCAGAAAATAGATCTGCAGTGAGAGACCACACCATTATTTCCCCTGGCCAACCTCAACCACCCTTGGAGCCCCGAGAAGGGAAGACTACATTTCCTCTGCTGAGAGTTTGCGTTTTCCTGCTAGTGCTCCTGATGGAAACTGGTACTAGTGTTTGCTAAAGTCCCTAAGGCCCTGATGCGGCAGGTAGCTTGGTCATTCATCTGGATCCTCTGAACACCTGCCAGAAATATTTCAGAGGTGGTACATTAGCATCAAAGTTCATTTCTTTCATCTTTAATGTAAGTGAATCCTTGCCTGGGGTTTATTCTCTGCCCTTTAATTCCCCTGTAGCTGACCAGAGGGATTTGTGAATTTATAAAACTATGCAACATTATTGTTCCCCAGCCCACTTTAGCAAACCATCCCCCTCCCAGGAACATTGTCCAGGGACAATGGGACCATCTTCCCACTAACCCAACATCTTGTCCCTCTGATATGTTCACTAGGTTCTTTGTGTTTGGGGTTTTTAACCAGTGGGCCCTTATAATAAGGACTGTTCTTCTTTCCACGCATCCAAACATATAGTTCTTCTTGCTTTCCTCTGGATCCTTCTTCATTTTTTCCAGGCCTCCCCACCGACAACCAAAAAAAAAAAAAAAAAAAAAAGACATGAACAATAGGAAAATTTTTAAGCATATGTTGGCTTTTGCTTGGTCTTGATATTTTCAACTTCTGGTCCAGGGCAATTAGAGAGGCTTTGTCACCACTGCATTCTTGAGACTGTAAAGTGGTAAGGCGATACGCTTTCACACATAGCCCAGGACTCCCAGGGTCTGAGTCTCCCCTGGTCGTAGGAAAAGAGGCTTGTGAGCCCACAGCAATCTCTGCTCTCTACATGCTCTGCCGCAGATCACCAAGCCCCTCCAGTAAGTAGCCGTGTCCCTTTCACTGTTGGAAATGAGGAGTTGTTTGTAAGAGTGAAAGAAATACGGAATCTACCAAAGAGAATCAAATGTAGTATCACCCTCAGGTTTCCAGATTTCAGCTACCACAGCCTTATCACTTCCTTGTGCCTCTTCAGTCCATCGAAGCCAGATTACTGAACATGCAGCCAAAACAAAACATGAGGTGGGATAAGCATGAGGAAGGAAGACGAGGAAGGCAACATCTTAGGCAAGATTAAGCTACTGCCCCTGACACCTGTCCTTCTCCGCCCTGATTCTGCTCTGTGTAGAGTGGGAGGGGATGCCCTAAGTAAAGGGAAGTGTATCCATCCAGCATGCTGCACCCCAAGGCACTGCCCATGGGTGCAGTTCAGTCAGGAGACAGAGGAAGAGAAGGACACAGCTGTACTCCTGCCCTTGAGAAATACAAATGGGTTTGCTCTCTTTTAGTGGCCCTTGGCTGCAGGACACTATGTCTATGAGAAGCTGCCTTCTGGCACAGCACGTTTTCCTGTGGTCCTTCAAGAAAGCTGCCTATGGACTGTGAGAGACAGAAGTCACTCACCTAAGCTGACATTTTTGCTGGTTCACTCAATAATCACTCAAGTGATATATTGTGGGCATATTTGCCTTACATCTGAAAAAATTCTAGATGGCACAAAATAACACACTTCAGGGGAGCTAAATGTTGGAGCGCTGAGTGAGCAGAGTGCTGGTGTTGTGACCTCCGTGCTTTCCTTGCCTCACTGGCACTCCATCAGCCTTTCCCAGGCACCTGTCTGCTTTCTAGGCTAACGCCTGCCAACAACCTGGGCAGACTTACCACAATCACAGTCTGGTTCATTCTTCTTCAGATGGAGAGTTTCTCTGAGATCCCACTGAAGATACAGTTGGCCTTTCTCACTTAAAATTGAGTGCCAGCCAGCCCACACCCCTCAAAAACTAGATTGAAAAGCTCCTCAAAGACACTGTCCAAGTGTTGGGAAGAGAAAGGTGAGAACCAACATCCAAGTATATTCTGAACAGTAGATGCCAGTGCAGGGAGAGAGAAATATAGGAGCATTCAAAGCCACCTGTCTCTTTTAGAACATGCTTTCCCTCAGGTCTTGGGCTCAGTGGGAAGAGACAGGAAAGTTATGGCTAGTCTTCCATCCCCATGAGCTGCCCAGGCTACCACAGACAGATACACCCTTGCCCCAGGAAAGGAGAGAATAAAGAAGCCTTCCCCAGACCTCACCGTTCCTCATTCCCAAACATCTTGTAAGTCCCAAGGGCACTGGAAGACTTTGTCCTCAGCCAAACACAACTTCCTGTTTCTAAGAAAGGGCAGGGGAAAAAACAGTTGAAAGAGTTTTTGGACACTGGAGATTTTGAGTTTCAGTAAACGCAAATGAATCAGACACATGTGGAATGAATTTCTCCGGAAGAAAAGATGCTGTGAGTTCCTCTTGCTGGACCAGAAAGTGGGAAAGGGGTAGGCTGAGGTAGGAGGCACATCAGAGGCTGAAAGGAGGGAGAAAAGCCATGTGAACATGGGATCAGGGAGAGGGTCCAGTGATGACAAGGGTCAATGTGGGCCCTCCCAAGGCCACATCCTGAACATGCTTATTACTCAGAACTTCTCCATCTCTGAAGTCATAAACTTAAATATCCTACTACCGACCACAATTTCCTATCCTTCCAGATCTCTCACCAGCTCCCATTAAATTTATTCAAGGGACCCCCAGATCTTTGACTACCTCCTTATATACACATTCCTGTGTCTTTATTTCTCCTCTGTCTCCACTTTGTCTTTCCTTGTGCTGCTTTAGATTCCATGTTCCCTCACCTCCACTTCAGTCTTGCCTAACAGCCCCAACTTCCTTGTCCCATTGACATTCCGTGGAGCTCAACAAGCAGAGCCTCACTCCAGAACCCCTCAACCGTCTGCTTCATGCCCATCATCATCATGTTAACAACCAGGCTCCACAACACTGAGGGAAATCACACAGGTACCACTAAAGAGTTTGGGGCCCCAGTGGAAATTCTGACCAGCAACCTAAGCAGGCTTCTTGTACACTCTCTCCACTGTCCTAAAACTCATGATCCTACCACATTTCCCCTTACTATGAGTATATGACCTTACCTCCTACTACCAAGTGGTACCCAAAACTGCATCTCCCATGATAGAAGGGAGAGAGAGGACAGTCTCACAATTAACAGGTCAAGGTACAGACATGAATCTAAAGGAACATTAGAATTCTACCTTATTTTGGATCCAGAAGCTATATTCCAATTGCTGTCAAGTCTACAGGAAGGTGAAGATACAGAAGATAATCTCTCTACCTTATTAAATTAATCTCTCAACTCTTCCAAAGGTCATGGCATATCAAGTCTAGACATCCAGGACTCACATATGGCTCAATTTCCCCATCCCATCATCCTTGTTGACCCCTCTGTTCGCCACTTGGTGCCTTTTCTATCCAGAGAAATGCCTTTTCTTGGGCTTGGCCCCTGGCGGGATTTATCAGTCATTCCATTCCATGTAGAGTCACCGCTACATGGAGCTTCAGATCTCAAGGGTGGAGGAGGTGAAGAAGGAAAAAGCCCTCACAGGGATAGGTCCAAGGATAATATATCTTAAAGACAATAGACTCCACCACACTAACTTTGGCCTCCTGCTAGCCTATCTCTGATGTGCTGTAATGCCAAAAGAATGTCCCCCTCTTCTCCACCTGGAGTTATTTACCAAAGGCCCCTTCTGTTTCCTCAGCCTCAAAATATGCTAGATCTCAAGAAAGGGGATGGGTGGGAGGGGAGAAAAACATACCCTACAAAAAAATGAAAGCCATCATACAAGAATGCTCAATTTCTTGCCACCAATCCTAAGGCCTTACCTATGGCTATACCTGTTCTTTTAAAACTCATCCTTTCTTCCTGTTTCTGTTACATGACAAGGTATTTCCCTACTATCAGAATTAATTCTTTCTGGAAACCACAGCTCTCCATCTTTTCAAGCCCTCTCCTGTAGATTTAGCTTCTACCTCTCTGCTGCTTCCTTCCCATGAGAGTCTGAAGGCACTGCCTCATCTTGCTGCTGCCATGTTGCAGCCCTATCTCTTCACACTCCCCTCACTCAGTGTGTGCTCTTCATTCCCTCTGGACATCCATCTGCATTATTCCCTTGTCCTGAAAAGTCCTTTTTCCCTTTTCTCTTCTCCTCACTTCAACAAACTCCTACTTATTCTTCAAGCTCCAGAGTCAAGGTCACTTCCTCAAAGAAGCCCCCATGCTGGGTTAAACACCTTCATGGCATTGTGCAGTTCACATTTCAAATATGCAGCACACTGGGAGTCCTTCCTGTTTTCTCTGCTGGACCCACAGCAGTGTTGTGTTGGCTTACATAAAGCAAGCACCTTATAAATGAAGAAACAAATGATCAAGTTTTTTCCTACCTCAATACATTTACATCACCCCCCACGTTCCTCTCTGCTCCTTCTATAGTCAAGCTTGGGAGAATTGCTCTCCCCCTCATCCCCTAATAATCCAGCTCTCTCCACAACTGCCCACAGGGACTGACTTGCCAAGGTTGTCAATGACCTTGTGCTAAATTCAGCAGACATTCCTCTCTCCTACTGCCTGAGTTCTGGCCCTCCTTCATAGTTGTGGAGATCCTCAGGGTTCTACTCAGTCTTCAGTCTTCCTGGGTGATCTCATATGCTCCCATTGTTTCAGTTTTTTCCACATGCTGATCACTTCCAAATTTAAATCCTGAGGCTGTGTCAGGGGTCCCCAAGACCACCCCACATTTGGAAACACACTGAAGAACTCACAGGACTTAGCTTGTAGCTGTTCTCATGGCTGAGGTTTCTTGCAGAGACACTGCTGAATTATAAGGGACAAAGACACAGTCAGAGTCTGGAAGAATCCACATGAGGCTTCTTTGTGCTCTCTTCCTCCATGAGGGGATACACAAAGCATAGTCTTTCTCTAAAACATGTGTGTGATGTTTCTGCTTGGGGAAGCCCGTGAGAGACTCAGTGCCCAATGTTTTAATTGGTGGCCAGTCTACTAAGCTACCTATGCCTAGCACGTACAAAAATTCCAGACTTCCAGAAGGAAAGTAGGTGTTCAGCATAAATCATATTGTCTGCACAGTCTAGCCACAGGGAACTGGCCTTATCAGTCAACTGTTGGCTGGGACACTCTGAGAGCCAAGTTCTCAGACACCAGCCAAGGGCCCACCATGCAATCAGGTCTTTCTAAGGACAGCAGTGGCAGGCCTGTTGTAGTCACTGCTTTCTGGCTGGAGCTGGCTCCTGAAACACAGGCCCATGTGTTTCCAACTTCCACCAGACTCAGTGTCCTCAAACTCACCCTCTTCCTCCCAGCTGCTGTGACTATGACCTATCCTCTGTTTCTCCTTCTTCCCACCCATCCTATCCACTGGCCCCCAAATGCAACCACTCCCCTCTACTCCCACTGCTGCTCAGGGTCATCATACCCCTAGGATGGCTACAACATCCCTCAGAATAGGCCTGTCTCATTCTGTTTGACATCCCTCCAATCTGATGCTCATATTATTCAGAGTCATCTTTTAAATATGAAAACTGGATCACTTCATTTCATTTAAATCTTATAATGGCTCATCAATGCACTAAGAATATAAATCTAAAACTCTTTTTGGTTTTTGAGAGAGAGAGAGAATCCCACGAGGGTCAAAGAGGGAGAGAGAGAGAAGGAGAGAAAGAGAAGTGGGGCTCACCTGAAGTGGGCTCAAACTCATAAACTGTGAGATTATGACCTGAGCCAGAGTCTGATGTTTAACCAACTGAGCCACCCAGGTGCCCCTAAATCTAAAACTCTTAACAAGACCACCAAGTTCCTAAGTGTACTATCCCATAACAGCTCCCAGTCTTATTTTACGTGACTCTTCTCCTCTGGTGACATTTGTGTCTTGTCAGTTACTCACCAAGCCCTTTCTCATCCAAGGGCTTTACACATGCCCTTCCCAAGCCTGGGATGTTCTTTCCTCTGCCCATTCCTGACTCTCTTCGACTCATCCTCAGGGTCCCAGGTTGAAAGCCATGTCCTCAGGAAGTCCTCCCCCATTTTCCCCAGTCTAAATAATGCCCCATTACTCTCTTTCATAAAAGTAATTGCAAATGTCTTATGTGCATTGTTCATGCCATGCCTCCCTCTCCTCCCCAACTAGACTGCAACCTCCATGAGGATGAGGACTCTTGGTTCACTGCTGGATATCCAGAGCCAAGATAGTGCCAGCCACCTGGTTGTGTGCTGTCTCCATTGGCTCGGGCTGCCCTAATGAAGTACCATGGACAGGGTGGCTTAAACAACAAATGTTTCTGGAGAGACCAGGGTGCCAGCCTGATCAGTTCCTGGTGGCGACCTACTATCTGGCTTGTAGATGGCCACCTTTGTACACAATTCTGGGGAGAGAGTGAGAACACAAGTTCTCTGGAGTCTCTTCCCATATGGACAGAAATATCATGAAGGCCCTACCTTTGTGACTTCATCTAAACCTACTTCCTCCTAAAGGCCCCATCTCCAAATACCATCACACTGGAGGTTGGGGGTACAACATATGAATTCGGGGGTGGGATCCATAGTGTGTGCTCTCAGTGTTCGGGGAACAAATGAGTGAATTGCTGATGGAGTGGTGTCTCTCAAATGCATACTTAATCTTGTTATTCCTTTCCCCAAAGTTCTTTCATGATTCCCTCTGCCTCTAGAATAATTTCCTAAGCCCTTGGCATAGCATCTGAGCCTGTAATAACCCAGCCCCTACCTCTGTGTCCTGTGTCTCTCTCAATGGTGGCCCCTGGAAAGCTCCCCTTTCCCCTTCAGGAGTGTGTCCAGTGCTCCTGTCTTCTTCCACATCCCTGCCACCTTGGGGCAGTGGCACTGGACCTTGTTCAGACACCGCAGCAGAGGTGGCACATCTGAAGATGCCTAGTGACCAGATGCATAAAACTGCCAGAAGCCTGAGCTCCTAGGAGCTGGAAAAAAATGTATCCAAGAGAGGAAAGAGCCACATATATGAGCTTGACCTGAGTCCTTCCTTCCTGGAGGGAGGATGTTGTGACAAGTTTGGTGTCTACCACTCTGCACTAGGTGTCACCAGTTACACAGCCCCTTGCCACCCTGGGGAACTCCCCCTACCTGTTGGGTGGAGTAGAGATAGTCCCACCACTCCAGCACCACCATCACCCCACACTGTCACTCACTGAGAAAACGAGGGCACCCTTGTCATACCTCTGCATGGATCCTTCCCAAGTTTGGTGAGTGATTAATGGGTGAGCATAGCACAGCAGACACTTGATCTGCATGTATTCTTTGCCTCTCTTCCTGTCCCCTGTCTTGCAAGCCCATGCCCTGACTTCCACATTAAACCTGTACTTCAAGATCAAAGGTTTCCAGCCCTGGTACTTCTCCCACCATACTTCCTCCCACTCCCTGGACAACTGGCAATGCCCTCATCATGTTGTGAACTACCTCAGTGGATATTCTATCGATGCCGGTAAATTAGTCCATAATTCCTCTTGTCTGAATAGTCTCTATATATCTGCTGATGGAAATGAAATTTGGGGGTGAATTTGCTAGAACTCCAGTCTCCCACCATATTCCAAACTGCCCACTGATTCTGATGTCACATATATGGCAAAGGGGTTCATGTGTGTATTAGAAAGAAGTAGGCTGATATTAGATGATCTGGCTTCAAGTTTTGTGCCTGTCACTCATCAATTAGGTGACCATGGGCAAGCCACATAGTCCTTCTGAGCCTCAGTTTCTTCATCTAGAAAATGTCCTTAGAAAATTTGCATAAGAATCAAAGGAAAGAATGTTATATGAAGGTGTTTTGCCAATTATCACATTCTACAGAAATGGAGGGAATTCAGTGCTTTAAGTATTAGGAGCTTGGGGGCACCACTTGCTGGAAAGGCACTCTGGTTACAAACAAACCCTTGGGTTGGAGGAGGATGTAGGCAGAGAGGAGAAAGAAAAGAATAAACTTACCTAATTTATTGAACACCAGAACTCACAGCATAATTCTCTGCATGATGGCACATTGGAGAGAATTAGAACAAAAGTGCAAGCCTGGACATGTTTGACTCAGTGGTCCAGGACTTTAAATACAGTGCCATGTAAAGTGCAGACCACACTCCTCTCCCCTCTGAGTACTGAGCTTTTGGGAAATAAACATAAGATTTGAGGACTAAACGTCAATTTTATTTTTTTATAGTAGCAAAAGACTGGAAACTACCAGATGCCCATCCAGATGGGACTCATTAATTGTGGAAATTCATTCAATGAAATACTCTGCAGCCATTTAAAAAGATGAAAAAACCACAAGGTGTATGTGCATACGTTTGCATGTATTATAAAGTACTTATAATGTACTTATAAAGTACATTACTTATAAAGTACTTATAAAGTATGTACTATAAAGTATGTCTGGAAGGACATATAAGACACTGCAAACACTGGTTAACTCTACAGGGGGGACTAAGAAGCTGGGAGAACAGGAATGCTGGAAGACTTCACTCTCTGCCCTTTTGTGCCTTTTCAATTTTGAACTGTGTGACAATGAGCCTGCATTGTGTGTGCATGTATGTGTGTGTGCAAGTGCGTGTGTGTACATCAGCATTACTGGACTAGATAACTCTTGGACCAAGAGTCAATGGGCTCCCCATTTTCTAATACTTAGGTGTCCACCCTAAGTTCAGACTCCATGACCTACATGGGGTGGAGGGGGGAGAATCAAATCCAGACAGTGCTGGGAAGGATAGAAACAACAGAACACTTGCCATCAGTCTCCGGGCAGGACTGACACGGTCTATGGACAGCAGCACCCTTTTGCCCAGTCTCAGCAGTGGGAAGAGAAGGATTGGAAATGTCTCCCACTGGGTGTCTTCTCCCTGCTGTGGTGGTGTAAAGAATGGGATGAGAAGCATCCTCACTCACAGTACCAGAACAGTTAGCATCGAGTGGAGGAATAATAGATGGGTCACATGTAAAACAGTGGAGCTGGGAGAATGGATGTCCAGAAGGAAGGTGATAAGAGGCAATGAGGCTAAGTTGAAGGATTAGGGGAAAAAAATAAGTGGTGTCAGGGTGTCACGGGTCACAAACTCTCGTAAGGGCCAGAAAATGAGAGAATGGTCCTGAATAGGACCCAAATCTTTTATATTGCATCCATTAGTGAGACTGAAGAGTAAAAAAGATGTAACCTTTGATCTGGCACAGTTATCAAGGATGCTGACAAAATAGGTCAATGACAAACCCTCACCAGAGCATGATTCAGTCTGCTTCTAAGGAAGCCCCTCCCTTTCCTGATCCCTCACTGTTCTTCACTGCATTCCCGCCCCCCACATTTAGAAAAGTCTCTTCGTTTGGTGTTCCAATGTTCTGTTTTACATTTGATTTTGTTCAGCAGCAGCGGTTGCTTAGCCAGTTTCTGCTTAGGAGCCCAAGAGCCAAGAAACGACACAAGAGGAGCAAGGCCTGGGCAGGCTCAGAAAATGCCAGAGATGCTGCCACCGAGCCTCCTCCACCAAGACTGCCAGGAGAGCTTTGCAAATGGAATCAATCTGAATGTAGCTGATGGGAACCATCTGAATGAAGGAAGCCAGTACAAACAGAAACTCTTGAGTTTCCCACTGCAGTAGCCTGGAGTGGCTTCCCAACGGTTTCTCCTCGTATGCATTTGCTTTTCTATCACAAGGAAGACACATGCTTCTTCTTGGAAAAGTCTCCAGATCATGACTGTTTAAACCGTGACCTCACAAACCCCACTCTCCCTCAAGCCCACTCAGTGCTCAGTGCTGTAGCCTGCCTGGTGGCTATTTGCCCTTGTCGCTCACTGTGGTCAGTACGTTTCTATGTAAGGCAGGTGGGAGGCCGATGTTGCTCACAGTATGCTGCCTTCGCTTCCCTGGAACTTGAAAAGGCAGAAAACCTCACCTACTAACCACGTATATCCCCACTGCCCCCAAATAAAAGACCAAGATACCTCCCAAATGTGGTCAAGGAATCTAGGGTGTTCCACTGTAATTCCCAAGCATACCTGATGTCCAACACATTCAGTGTCCAACACAATACAGTGAATGTAGTAACATTCACTGTAACACATCTCAGATGAAGTTATGATAAAGGAATGTGATTATTTCCCTAGAGCTGAGGGAAAAGAGTCAGTTAATAAAACCAGGACAGAGGTTGTCTAGCAAATTCCAAGCAAGGATTCTAATACCTGGCATTGGATCCTAGGCTGCTCTGTCTTCATGGTGGAAAATCAGAACAGTCTCAAGAGATACTAACTTTAGATGGATGTTGTTTCAGCAGGGTCCTGTTTCCTTTTCCTGATCCCATTTTTACCATGCAACTTGCCCAACTTTAATTTAGAGCAGTTAGCCAGTTCCAGCTGCCCCAACAGATTGGGACCACTATAACTTCACATTGTGCTTTATCAATCAGGCACCCTTAATGTCTAGCCAACATGGATCTGGGCAAATGCCACATAGGGATTTGGCATCTGCAGAGCTTTGGTTCAGACCAGGGACCCATGGTGATTGATGGTGCTGTGATTCAATATTTAGGAACCGTTGAGCCACCAGTCCAGAAACAATTAAACCGTTGGTCAAGGAGTTGCTCTGCTTCTCAGGTTCTCTGAAGGATAACTTAGCTACGTGTTACTCTGAGCATAAACATTATGCTGACCTTGATCCAGGAATTTAAACAGTGTCATTTCATGTAAACGTTAACAAATACTTTCTTGCTGAAGTGGTCTGTTTTCAGGATGGGTTAGGGTTTCTTCTCTACAAAAGCACTTTGGGGCATTGGATTTTAAACTCACAGTCAGATCTGCATTTCTTCTCTCATTTACGTTGCTTAGCCTTCCAAGCATCAATACCAGCTCCTAAGGTTGAGGGAGCCCTCTGCTGATGGCTTGGGTGTAACTTCACAGCACAAAGCAAGGAAAACTGGTCAAAATCTAAACGACTCTCGAATCTGAAAGCCAAAACGTGTCTCTAGATCTGGAGCAGATTTCTTGTGTAAAAAGCCAGGTTCTAGAAATGTCCCTAATTTCCTCAGACTATGCACATTGTTTCAGGTTTCATTCTCTCTGGAAACAGAAAACAAAAGGCCTGGAAAATGGTTCTCGTCCTATGCATACAGAGAGCTACATACTGCTGTGCACACACACACACACACACACACACACTCGTACACACTCACACACACTGCAACTTCAGCACCATGATCCAGTGCAAGAAGGCTCTTCTCTGGGTGTGCAGGTCTGGAGTAAAAGAGTGGAAGGTGCCTGAGCATATATAGCATCCCAGAATCATGGGAATGGATTTAGGAACATTCGCCCTTTGTGGTGTGTCCAGATGAAGAACTCTGATGAGGCCACAGCTTGAAAGAGGAATTCTTCCCAGCAACTGTGGCCTTGATGCTAGAGGTTAACAGCTTAACACCAGACTGTAGTGCCCAATTCCAAACTCTAAAAATTAATGGTGATAAGGGTGGGCTGCCTGCCAAGGCCTGTGGTGTGAATCCCAAGAGAAGCACCTTCTATTTTGAGATCTCTCTCAATCCACAATGTGCTGTCCTGTGCTTTGATGCATGTCCCACCTCTTTGACTACGTGCCTTTTTCCACAAGTTTTTTATTCCTAAACTTTCTTGAACTTTCAACCCATAGACAGTGATGACCCATCTCACTCACCAAAAAGAATAGTCATGTGCAAATATGAGTCAAATACCTGACTCAGATGCCAGTAGGAAGAACTAATGGTCTAACCCTTGCCTTGCCAAAAGCATCGGAAGAAAGAGAGGGGAAATGGTAAGTAGAAAATAAACTAAACCCTGGCAAAAGAGGATAAAAACACAGTAAGTTTCTTTTCCTTGAGAGGGCTCCCCTGAAAAGGAAAAAGTACAACTCGAACCACATAGTAGAGCCAACACCATCCAATAACTGTATATATAAAAAGAACCATCTCTGGAAAATGGAAATTTGGAAAGATGCTACACCCCGACTCGAAAGTCTTCAGTGACTAGGGCACCTGGCTGGCTCAGTCGGTTGAGTGTCTGACTTCAGCTCAGGTCATGATCTCGCATTTCATGAGTTCCAGCCCCCACATTGGACTTGCTGCTGTCGGCCTGTCAGCACAGAGCCCGCTTCAGGTCCTGTCCTTCTCTCTCTCTGCCCCTCCCCTCCTTACTGTCTCTCTCAAGAAAAAATAAATAAAACATTAAAAAAATTTTTAAAGGCTTCAGTGACTCCCATTGCCCATATAAAATCTAAACTCTGTAAGAGGATATTCAAGTGTCCTTACCTCTCCTGCCACAATCCCCACCCCTGCTCCTGCCTGCCCCAACACCTGTACACACACCTCACTCTCACCTTAGCTATTAAGCCACTCTTACTTCACGTTTTTCCTGCTGCTATTCCGTCCTTCCTTGGTCAGGGACCTGCCCATCCTCCAAGAGGGAGCTCAAATATCCCATCCTCCATGAAAGGTTCTCCAGCTTCTCCAGCTCTCCCAGACAAAATAACCTGCTCTCTCCCCTATGTTCCCAAAGGATTGTGTCTATACCTCCCTCCACCCCCACCATTATCATACTTACATATAGTCTCACTGTCCAGTCTTCTCTACAATTTATAAGTTGAGATCAAGATCACATATTCATTTTTGCATCCTCCCTCAAATTCCCACCTCCACGCCCCCCACTCCATGTCACCCCATGCCCCCCACCCCCGACCCTCATTGCTCCTGCCAAGGGTTTGTCCTAGCAACTTCCACATGAGAGGTTCTCAATACATCGTTCCGTTAAATTAAATCCATAACTAAGAGGATTAGGAGCAAATACAGTCACTCCAAAGACAGAAGAAAGGCAGTACCATGATGACAGGCAAGTGACATATTCCTCCAGATCCTAACTAATAAGAACTCTCATTTGTCACTTTCAAGGTGGCTCATCTAGAAGCTGCTCAGGATTTTCAATTCCTTCAGCTTAAAGACCCTGCCTTCTACATGTGACAATAGAGCACTGAGAACAATTACTTTTTAAACTTTTTTAAAAGCTTTTATTTTTTGAGAGAGAGAGAAAGAATGTGAGCAGGGGAGGGGCAGAGAGAGGGAGACACAGAATCTGAAGCAGGAGCCAGGCTCTGAGCGGTCAGCACAGAGCCCAACGTGGGGCTCAAACCCACGAACCGCAAGATCATGACCTGAGCAGAAGTCTGACACCCAATCGACTAAGCCACCCAAGCACCCCAAACAATTTTTGAGCAACTGTTAATTGGGGGACGGGAGCAGACACTTTACAGCCATCTGTTAGGACCTTGTCATAAAAGGCAGGGCGGAGCAGGGCACAGTACGTGGGTGTCTCAGTCACTTAAGCATCCAACTCTAGTGTTAGCTCAGGTCATGATCTTGTGGTTTTAGAGGTTCAAGCCCCACATTGGGCTCTGTGCTGGCAGTGCAGAACCTGCTTGGAATTCTGTCTCCCTCTCTCTCTGCTCTTTCCACCATTCATGCTGTCTCTGTCTCTCTCAAAATAAATAAGTAAACTTTTTAAAAAAAAATTTAAAAACATACACAATTGAACACGTCCAATCAAGTGTTTGTCCACCAAGGTGGTCATGATAGTGACACATGGGCTTTGGAGTCTAACAAATCTGTGTTTAAATCCAGGCTAACTATTGTAACCTCTAGGTACATGCCTCTAACCTCCATGACCCTAAGATGGAGCTAATAAAATCCCTCTTCACAGAGTTGCTTTTAGGATTAAATGAGATTTTGAGTATCCAATACTTAATGACTCACAACAAATGCTCACTAAGTGGAAGCTTTTGTTATTACAGTAATGATTCTATAATTTAACACATTTCTTAAAGTTCTGTTTTGAAAGAACTTCAAAGCCCCTCTATAAGCTACATGCAAAATTCACTGATTTTTCCCCCTGATTTTTTGTATTCCTCCTTTTGTGCTAAAATATCATGATATTTGAGTCTTCATTTTATTAATCATATTTATCTAAAAATTATATTTAGGAGATACCAAGTGAAATGTGTGCATTTTTGGTAACTGTGTACTTCTGGTGACTGTACAGTTTGAAATACTATTTTTTATCAAGTTTTATAAAAGTGAAAAAAATTAAAAAATAACAATTATATTTAGAGGTTTACAAAAGCCAAAGCCACTATTTAAAGAAAAAGTTTTGTGACCACTGATTATATGTTTCAGGTACTCATGGAGTTTCAAAGGCATTGTTCAAAACCTAAATTCTCTAATAAAAGGTTAGACACACTGTTCTGGCTTAATCAAATCATCAAGTACTTACTGAGTATGAATATGAAGGCTATTTTGGGATGACAATCATAAAAATCAGGTCTTCTGAGTTCATAACATAGAATCCCAAGAAATCTAAAACTGTGGAAGCAACCCAACATGGAAGCTGGGTTAAGCTGACATTCTAGAAGGCTCCAGGGAACTTCAATGGAGTGATATTCTCTGAGCTCCCTTTGGGACCTGAGAATAACTTTAATTATTACCTCATATTGCACTGCTTAGCCAGAGAATGTCCTTGAAAGGTCACTGGATTCACTAATAAATATTGCCAAGGCTCTGCTTTTTCAATAGTGGATTATTATTCCTCCAATCAATAAGTACTTCCTGGCCCCTCTTACATATAGGACATACTACTTAATACTATAGGAGTCACAAAGAAGATAATGCATGACCCTTGACTTCCTGGGCTTTCCATTCCAGGCGACACTAGAATTCCAATCTAAAATCTGCCAATTCTAATCAGCATATAAGCCTATAGGTTATGACATATACATACAATCAGGCATTAAGTAAATAGTCAAAACAAGGCATGCTATAGAGAGAAAGATACCTGTGGATGAGAGTGGCCATGGAGGTCCTGGAATTAAATTCATCCTAATGGATAGAAAGCCTTTGAACAGTCAGAGAGAAGGGGAGCTATTTTAGGAGAGATCAGTACAGTAGTGGCATAGTGACAGAAGTGGCCTAGGAAAATAGAAAGTAAAGCAATCCAATTAAGCAGAAGCTAAAGTAAGGATGTGGCTAGTTCTAAGATGGGAACAGTATTGGAACCAGACTGTAAAGAATCTGAATGGCAGGAATTCATATTTCATGCTGCATAGATCAGGAAGTGATGGTCTGCTGTGACACATTGTAGGAAGTCAGGCAGGAGATCTGAAATGCTGAACTTTCTTTCAATGAGCCCTTTTATTTTGTTTTAAGTTTGTTTGTTTGTTTATTTTGAGAGCGAGATAGCGTGTGCACAGCAAGAGAGGGGCAGAGAGAGAGAGGAAGAAACAGAATCCAAAGCAGGCTCCAGGCTCTGAGCAGTCAGCACAGAGCCCAACATGGGGCTCAAACTCACAAACCATGAGATCATGACCTGAGCAGAAGTCAGTTGCTTAACCAACTGAGCCACCCAGGTGCCCCTCAATGGGCCCTTTTGACATTAGCTCCATTGTCCAAGGGATTCATAGGTGACTGAGTTGAAATCTTCTACCTCAAGAAAAATAAAATAAAAGATTTGGGGTTTAGCTGTACATCTTGGTCTTCCCATGTTTACCCTGGCCTCTCTGACCAAGGGTCATGAGTAATGGGTGACAGAAGTAGGAAGAGCCAAAGAAACTCAGAGCTGCTGGTAGCTGGAAAGACATTGTTCCTGGCAGGGAAATCCGCCCCCACCTATGCCTGGGATAAAGCAGTGGGATTAGGTGGTTTGCTGGGCCCCATGGCATGGTCTGTGGTGCTGTCAGCAGCCTTTCATCAAAACATGATGGGGTAACACACCATGGAGGCTGGTTCATGTTCTGGATATTAAATGCGGGCTTACGTGTCCCTCTATTTATACATGCACCCAGGCCTGCTGGATGACTGCCATTCCATTCACAAGAGATAGAATAAAACCCTCCCCATGTAGCACTCTGGGACACACACTGCACATTCCTGGAAGCAGCAGGCAAGAAAGGGTTTGACCTCCAACCACAAAAAGGAATCCAGCAGGGGAAACCACAGTGGCCTAACAAACCACAAAGAGAAATCCATTCTCAGAGTGTGTAAATTTGGTCTTGGTAAAAGCAGTAGGTGGGATTTTGAACAAACCACACTGATTTTGAAGGATGGAAAGGCCAGATGAAGGGCCCTGAGAGCACTATTTGTTTCGTTCATATCAGTTTCATTGTCAAACTACAGTCTTCTCAAAATCCTACCAATGGGAGACCACATAGTTTACTCCAACTTCATTCCCTGATTCATCGGGCACATCCCACAACTGTCCTTCCCCAGATAAAGGAGAACAGACTGCAGAAGTTAATGTAGCTGGTGTGGGAATTGGCTAAACGGAGTGTGAAAGCCCGGGAGATACAACTGGAAAGCAGCTCACCCTTACGAAATCTATTGCCGCGTAGATCTTTAGTTCCAAATCACAATCTGGTTCCCCATCCTTGAGCATTTACAGTTAGATTATTTTATTTTATTTTATTTTATTTTATTTTATTTTATTTTAGGAAGTCCACTTCCTTCCTAAAACTTCCCTTAAGGAAGGGATTGCAAGACCCGGATGCTTCCTCATTTGAACTTGTTCTAATTTCCTGGTACTTTTTACATATCTCATTTTATATAATTAATCTACATAAACAGCTTTCCACAGCCCCCGCTATGAGTTTGTAAACTCCTATAGGCAAGCTATCATTTCCTCCCTCCCTTCACATCACCTTAAACATCAGAGATACTCAATAAACTCTTGTTGAAACTACATAGAAACCATAAAACCTCAATGGGTTTTGAATAAATGTTGTTGATTCACTCATCGACTTTTAGAGCAAAATGGCACGCTTAAGCAAAATACAAATATCACTCCAAATAAAGATCATGATGCAAACAGTATTGCTGTCTGGCCAGACTCTGACTCCCTCTGAGCAGATGACTGGGCATTGAAACCAGTGCTATTCAAATATAAAAATGGAGGGGCAGCAGGCCTTGGAAAGTGACCACCAACCTTGAAGAAAAAAGGCAAATATCAGGATTCTGACACCCAGATTCCTTCACTCCCATCCCTTCCTCTTCACTGCCATGGTCGTACTTTCTTGGCCAGTACCCACACCTTCTTCTCCCCCACCCCTTGATTTCAAGTGCTCACAGTCTCACACTGTGGCAGTTGGCTTCCAATTGGTTTTCCAGTTGAATAGCTTCAACGGTTGCCAATTATTTTCTTGATGATTTAGTTTCCCAAGCACATCCCCTACATCCCCCTCTCCAGATCTTTGCTCAGGCCTTTGCTGTGCCTGCAGAATATTTTTCCCCACATCTACCTATCCACATCTTATTTATTCTTCAGGCCAACCACTTTATCCTTCATGGAGTCTTCCTTGAAATTCCCTCCTGGAAACATTTCTCTTTTCCTGAACTCTCATAGCATCTGGCACCTTTCTTTTTGTTTTGTTTTATTTTTTTAAGATTATTTATTTATTTTGAGAGTGAAAGAGAACACGAGTAGTGGGGCCAGAGGAAGAGGGTGAGAGAGAGAGAGAGAGAGAGGTTGAGAGAGAGAGAGAGAGAGAGAGAGAGAGAAAGGAGAATCCCAAGCAGTTTCCAAGCTGTCAGCCAGGAGCCCAATGCCGGTCTAAGTCCCACGACCCTGGGATCATAACCTGAGTTGAAATCAAGAGTTGGACACTCAACCAACGCAGCCACCCAGGCACCCCAGCATCTGGCACCTTTCTGATGGCATTTAGCATCCTGGTGTACTATAGTTTCCCATGTATGTCTTCTCTCTACAATTAAAATGGAAATTCCTGAGGGCAGACACTTTTATGTCCCATAGTATCATGCATCATTAATTTCATACACTATGTGCTCAGTGAGTATTTGTTGAGTGAAGGAATGGATGAATGAATGAGAGTATAAAGCAATAGTAAATCATTGAATGAATGAGATGCATTGTCAGTATTAAGTATTTAAGGAAAAGGAAAGTCATTCCAGATTTTTATCAGGTTGAACCTCTTACCTTTACTTGGGTTAGTTTTTTTGTTTTTTGTTCTTTGGGGTTTTTTGAGACAGAGAGCTCATGAGTGCACGTGCCAGCAGAGGAGGGGCTGAGAGAGGGGGAGGGAGAGAATCTAAATCTTAAGAGAATCTCCATGCTGAGCATGGAGCCAGATGAGGGGTTTCGCTCCCACAAACCATGAGATCGTGACCTGAGCCGAAATCAAGGGTTGGATGCTTAACCGACTGAGCCACCCAGGCGCCCCTAAGTTAGTTATTATTAGTGTCACTTTACAGACCATGCAACTGAGGCCAAGAGAGACTAAAAGCCTTGTAAAAGGTCACACTGGCCAATATAGAGCTCTTTATTCTTCACTATTCTGCTCAGTATTAGTCTCTGTCTTTTCAATACTTGGCAATGTATCATGGGATTATCTTCCTGGAGACCCTACCTGGTTCTTTTCATCCTTTTCTCATTAACCCCTTCTTAGTCCCGTGCCTAAGGTATAGGGTATAGATGAACACTTACTTACAATAAAATGTTGTCCTACTCATTATAAACAAGGTAGACCTGGTCTAAATAAGTCCAAAAAGCAAAAACCTTTCAAGATCAAAAGTAATTCCCAGATTAGATCTATGGACATGGGGAGGAAGAAACTTAGATCAAAAGAAATAATCAAAATGTTCTCCTTGGTAGAAGTCTCCCTGGACTTGGTTCAGAGCCCTACAACTGGAAATTCTCAGGGCACGCTTAGTCTTCTTGCTGTTGGCAAACTGCCACAGAAACATTCCAACCCAGCCAGGACCCACTGGAGAAGCAGGCATCGAATCAAAAGAGCAGAGCACCTGCTTCTAGGGACAGAATGGACCCGGCTTCATAGTGGCCCCCCCAGACCCCAAGAAGCATAAAGACAACAAAAGAGGCTAATTCTGATATAACAGGAAGAGTTAAGTCTGCTCTTGGGAAATCTCTGGCAAATGTTCTCACAGTTTGATTTGTGAGAACAGCAGTTCCTGATAAAAGCCCAGAAAGAAGATAGTAACTATTAACACCCTTGGGCTGAAGCCTGTAACTCTTTTGACGGTCTTTCTGCATGTTAGACAAAGGTGAGCAGAAAATTTACAGGCAAGTGGCAGATGGAGCAGCAGCCCAGCATTAAGGGGTAGTTCTCACCCAGCTTTTTAAAAAGATACAAAGCCATATGATCCTGTGCCTTTGTTTCCCTCACAGTAAAATGGGTTTGATCCTGGGTGAGGACTGTTGTGCTTGTTGTAAAATATCAAATCTGTGCTCTACAACTGCAGGTCAGATGTCTCCAAGCTGCGTCAGCCTGGAGTGGGAATGTCACAGAACAATACTCAATACTCACCTAGAAGGAGACTTCCTCCTATCCTGCCTTTCTAGCCCGGCAGCCCCTGGGTACCTGATGTGTGCTCTGCAAGGTCCACTTCCTCCTGACAGTCCCTACCATGTACCCAATGCCCCCAGAACACTGTGCCCTTCTCTTAGCTGCACTGACCCCACTTGCGCCCCTACTCTGGGCTGAGGGATGGTCCCAGCCCCACAAACATTTATGTGGTGCCCTAGTGCTCTCCTCCAACACTCACCTCACCAAAGCGTGGGAAATCTAGTTCTCTTCATTTGCACTGCACTCTCTTCCCAGACTCTCAGAGCATATAGACCCTTGAGTGAAGTATTTGACTGGTTTCTGTAATTAAGGTTCCCTGAAGGGTTGGGGTAAAAGACCATTGGAGAAACATTTATTTCACTGTGTTACAGTCTGTCTAACATGTCCTCATCTTGATGTTGAGGACATGTTTTAAACATAATAACTATACCTTCATCATACTTAACAAAAATAACTCCTGGGACACCTGGGTGGCTCAGTCAGTTAAGCGTCCAACTTTTGATTTTGGATCAGGTCACGACCTCACGGTCTGTGAATTTGAGCCGTGTCTTGCTCCATGCTGACGGTGTGGAGCCTGTTTTAGATTCTCTCTCCCCTCTCTCTGACCCTCCTCCACACACTCTCACTCCCTCTCTCTGTGTCAAAATAAATTAATAAACTTAAAAAAATTAAGAAAAAATAACAATAACTACTTAATGACCTCTACTATCAATCCTTATGCACATTTCCTTGATTTTTCTCCAATAGGAAAAACTCATTATTGCTGATTTATTTGAATCAGGATCTAAATAAAGACCTCACAATGCATTTGGTTGTTTTATCTCCTCAGTGTATTTTATCCTATAATAACTCACTCTGCTTTTTCTCTACTGCCATTCTTGTAGGAGCATAAAGCATATTTGGAGAAACTGAGTTACACTTCCTATAGAATGTCCCATCTTTGGGATCTAACCAATCATATCTTTGTCATTTAAGCAATTCTTTTATCCCTCACATTTCCTGTAAACTAGTAGCAGTTCTAAAGACTCGATTGGAATCAAGTTCAATTTTTTAGGCAAGAAACATCATAAGAGATACTTCTTGTTGTATCATCTCATGAGGCATATAATATTTAGGCTGTACAACTTTTCAAGACACTAAGATTGATCACAGGTTGTATGTGGTGTCAGCCTGACCCTTCCATTATAATGTTCCCCATCAACATCTCAGCTAATAGTTTTAGCCTCATTAGTGAATGCTGCCTAGATCA
The DNA here is from genome assembly GCF_014898765.1 of Herpailurus yagouaroundi. Classification (NCBI taxonomy): domain Eukaryota; kingdom Metazoa; phylum Chordata; class Mammalia; order Carnivora; family Felidae; genus Herpailurus; species Herpailurus yagouaroundi. Next base: position 21,469,118 of record NW_024412402.1, on the reverse strand, counting down.
ATTACTTCATTAGAGGTTGAAAATGGCAAATTTTTAAAACTTCTACCTTTCATTTTGCATTTATTGTTTGGAGTTATTCTATATAGAACCCACTTTATCAGATATCTAGTAACTGAAATATAGTTGGTGTACAAAAGATAAAATGAATGCTTTCTCATTATTTATTCATTTACAGAATAATTATTATCTAGCAACTTCCAATGGAAACTATTAGGCTGTATTTTGTGTTTGTTGTTGTTTTAGGTATCATTATGAACTCACGGGTTTTTTACTTTTTTTCATTTTTTTAAGTTTATTTATTTATTTATTTATTTGAGAGAGAGTGAGGCAGAGAGAGAGAGGGAGAGAGAAGATCCTAAGAGGCTCTGCACTGTCAGAACAGAGCCCAGTGCGGGGCTCAAACTCACAAATCATGAGATCATGACCTGAGCCAAAATCAAGAGCCAGAGGCTTAACTGACTGAGCTACCCAGGTGCCCTAGGATTTTTTTTTAATCAAGCATTACAAATATGATGGAGACTTACTAGGCAGACATCTCCCCTATCTCATTGCCCTTCTTTTTCTGTCAGAGGTAAATACTATCATGGAAACATTATTTATCATTCTTGTTCAAATTTTCCTTCTTTTACCACATATTTTATATGCATACACATTTAATAGCATTGTTTTATGGATGTTTAAATATTACAGAATTGTATTATACTACAGGTATTTTGTTTCAACCAGTTTTTCCCATACGATACTATTTTTTTCATAATTACCTATATTGGTAGATATATTGCTGGTTCATTTTAACTGCTGCAGGTTATTTTATTTTATATATCACAGTTTTTTCTGTTAATAAATTCTGAGGTTTTCAAATTTTGCTATTATAAACAATACTGCAATGAATATTATTCAATACATCTCCCTGTGCACACAGCATGAAAATTTCTCTAGCGTATATTTCTAGATGTAAAACTATTGGGTCATAGCATATAAGCACCTTCAAATTTGCTAATTATAGCCAAATTGCTCTCCAAAACGGTTGTGCAAATCTATACTCCCACCAGCAGTGTACAAAAGACTTCATTTTCCCCCTATACTCAAGTAAAAGAAACAATTTTAGTGGCACCTGGCTGGCTCAGTTGGTGGAGCATGCGACTCTTGACCTTGGGATTTTGTTTGAGCCCCACGTTGAGTGTAGAGATTACTTTAAAAAATAAAGTCTTTTAAAAAATTTTTAATAAATAAGTACATCCAAAAGTAAAATAACTTGTATGTCAATTATACTCAAATTTTAAAATTCTTTTATTTTTTTATTTAAAAAAAATTTTTAATGTTTATTTATTTTTGAGAGAGACAGAGACAGAATGGGGCAGAGAGAGAGGGAGACACAGAATCCAAAGCAGCCTCCAGGCTCTGAGCTGTCAGCACAAAGCCCGAAAAGGGGGCTCAAACTCACAAGTTACGAGATCATGACCTGAGCCGAAGTCAGACACTCTACTGGCTGAGCCACCCAGGTGCCCCTCAAATTTTAAAATTCTTAATAAATAAAAGGTTTCATGTTCTTCCTACATCCTCACTCAAACTTGGTATTGTCAGAATTTTTTTTTTTTTTTTTTTTTTTTGTCCAACTCATGGGTATGAGATGATTTCTCCTTGGTATTGTAATTTGCACTTCTCTGATCGCTAGTGGGGTTGAGATTCTTCTTATATGTATGTTGGCTACTTGGATTCATGTTTTTATAGAGTGTGAGAGCAAACATAGTAGCTAAGACCACAGGAACCGGAACCAGACTTCTAGGCTCAAACTCGGGTCCACCAGTGACTTTAGGTAAGTTATTGAACATTTTCGGTGCCTGTTTCTTCATCTATAAAGTGGGGACAATAAATACCTATCTCACAGGGACACAGTAAAGATTAAAAGAGTTAATATATCTCAAGTGCTTAGGACAGTGCTTGCCTGTTACCATTATCATCATTATTGGTTTGTAGGGGCTTTTTCAATATTCTGGATACCTTTTCTCTGTTAAATTTTGCATTTTAAATATCTTTTCCCAAATGTCTGCATTTTTGTCTTTTTATTTTGTTTATGGTATCTTTTGTTGTTGCAGAAAATTTGCTGTTAATATAATATGATAAAAATTATCCTTATTTTTTCCTATAGGTGCAAACTCTAAGAAATATTTTTCTTTTTTTAAAGTTTATTTATAATCTCTACCCACAACATGAGGCTTGAACCTACAACCCCAAGATCAAGAGTCACATGCTCTTCTGACTGAGCAAGCCAGATGCCCCTAAGAAACCTTTCTATACACAAGGTCATAAAGACTAATATTTTCTTACCTGTAGGATTTAAAATTTTTTTTTACTTGTAGGATTTCAACCCACCTATGATGTAAGAGAGGGATCCAATTTTGTATTTTTCCATACAGATAATCAGTTTCCCAAGCATTATTTTTCCACCAATTTGTAATTCTACCTTTATACTGAGTATATGATGTACGTATGTGTAAGTGTATTCCTGGGCTTCCTATCCTGTTCCAGCAATTTATTTTCCAATTCTTGCATCATCCCATGTCCTAACTTTTAAGACTTATTTAAAAATAAGCCTGGGGGAGCCTGGGTGGCTCAGTCGGTTGGGCATCCAACTTCAGCTCAGGTCATGATCTCACAGCTCGTGAGTTCAAGCCCCATGTCAGGCTCTGTGCTGACAGCTCAGAGCCTGGAGCCTGCTTCGGATTCTGTGCCTCCCTCTCTCTCTGCCCCTAACCCACTTGCATTCTGTCTCTGTCTCTCTCAAAAATAAACAAACATCAAAAAAAATTTTTTAATAAAAATAATAATAATAAAAAATAAAAATAAGTCTGCATATCTAATAGAACAAATTCCACCATCTTTTTAAAAATTAAATCTGGGTTCTAGACCCCTTGCTCTTCCATGAAGTCTCCTAGAACTCGAAGAACGGTGTAGACTGTGTCTAACATCTCAGAAAGTTAAACCGGGAGAGACTGGCTGTTAGCCGCTCCAACACAGAGCAAACAGAGGCAGTGGAGAAACCCTACATTCCCAGAATTTATCTGAGCGAAGTGTGGAGATATTTACTATGAGCCAGTTGTGGGGCATAAGCGAATATGTGTCTTTGTAGGATCATCTTAGTTCCATTTGAGAGGATCAGCTTCTATAAAGAAGTAGTGCTGTCATGGGTGGAAACTAAGTAGAAAGGGTGCATTCTTTTGCACGAATTAAACTGTAGGTGAGAGATTCTCAGAAATAGGGGGTCTCAAAGAAAGCCCATAGAGAGTTCCATGATTAAAAAAAAAAAAAGTTAGCTTTAAACTTCTGCCCAGTCTAGGATGTTCTGGTAACAGTTCATAATAGTGCTGGGCAAGTAGGAGCTTTCCTACTGCTCCCCTCCCTCCCCCTACTTCAACCCCAGAGGAGTCAGAGACTAACTAATGAATGCATGAGATGGAAGAGGAAATCAACTGAGGGAAACAGATGAGATAATACCCTGTTGTCTATTCCAAACTTTCCACCTGCTGCCAGCCCAGGTTGAGGATGAGGATAAGCTTTAACTTTGTAGTGCTAGAAGTTCTACTGTTACCTAGAACTATACGTTTTAATTCATAAACTGAGACAGTTTTTCATGATCAAAAGACTTTTTACTTGGAGTGGCCAGAAAAGACTATAGATTTTCATTTATTCATAGGTAAGAAAGAACCAGTGCCATATATCAGCTTTTAAGGACAATAGCAGGAAGAAAATAATGACACTGCATGGCTGTGTTCCATGGATCCTACTTATTTGAAGTATCAGCTATCTATATTTTTTTAGTTTTTATTTTAATTCCAGTTAGTTAACATACAGTGTTACATTAGTTTCAGGTATACAATATAGTAATTCAACAAATCCATTCATCACCCAGCGTTCATCACAAGTGCACTCCTTAATCCTCTATGACTCCCTAACCCACACCTATTTCACCCACCCACCCTTCTACCTTCTGGTAACCATCAGTTTGTTCTCTGTAATTAAGGGCCTCTTTTTTGATTTGTGTCTTTCTCTCCCCTTTTCCCCTTTGCTCATTTGTTTTGTTTCTTAAATTCTACATATGAGTGAAATCGTATGGTATTTGTCTTTCTCTGACTTATTTCACTTAGCATTATACTCTCCAGCTCCATCCATGTTATTGCAAATGGGTATCTACTGTTTTCACTGCACTTCCAAATTAAGTTTACTAGTCCTTTGTTTAGGAATCCTACATCTACATTTTTCTTTTCTTGTTTTGTCCTTGTCAGCAGTATCAAAGTTATACTAATTCATAAAAAGATCTGAGTGGCCTTCCTCCCTTTTCCATCATCTGAAACAGGCATAACATAATGGTTATATGTTTATTGATGATTTTGTAAAACTGGCCTCCAAAACCCTCTAAGCCTGGGGACTTTGGGGGACAGGATAATATAATCTGTAATTCTCCTTAGGTACAGATAAGGTTTCAGGGGCCTGGAAACTAGCAAAGGATGGGAGCACCATTATCTCTGTGCATTGTGGGACCACCTGCCCTCCTCTGAAGACACCTCAGGTATCATAAATGCCTCACAGGTGCCTCAGGAGAATACCAGTGCCAATTTGGATATCAAGTTTGGTAAAGTTGAATTTTTCCTCTTTTTAAATAAAAATCAGATAGAAAATGAAAAAAAAAAAAACAGGAAAAATATTGCCTCCCCAGACACCACCAGAACCTCTGTATGCCCCCTAGTCCCCATCTTTGGAGATCACTGCTCTAGAGAGTGAACTGAGCATAGCCAGCAGCTAAAGCAATTCCCTTACATGCTCTGTGGAGAAAAGGACCAGACAGGAAAAGGGAGCCAGCATTGGGCAGTGGCCATGTGCAGGTATTTTTAACCTGTGGGAGGCAGCATGATATTGTGCATTTTAAAACTAGTCTGATCATAAGAATCACAGAGCACACTTGTTAACAAAAGAGATTCCCATGGCACAAAAACAGACACATAGACCAATGGAATAGAATAGAAACCCCAGAACTAGACCCACGAACGTATGGCCAACTAATCTTTGACAAAGCAGGAAAGAACATCCAATGGAAAAAAGACAGTCTCTTTAACAAATGGTGCTGGGAGAACTGGACAGCAACATGCAGAAGGTTGAAACTAGACCACTTTCTCACACCATTCACAAAAATAAACTCAAAATGGATCAAGGACCTGAATGTGAGACAGGAAACCATCAAAACCTTAGAGGAGAAAGCAGGAAAAGACCTCTCTGACCTCAGCCGTAGCAATCTCTTACTCGACACATCCCCAAAGGCAAGGGAATTAAAAGCAAAAGTGAATTACTGGGACCTTATGAAGATAAAAAGCTTCTGCACGGCAAAGGAAACAACCAACAAAACTAAAAGGCAACCAACGGAATGGGAAAAGATATTTGCAAATGACATATCGGACAAAGGGCTAGTATCCAAAATCTATAAAGAGCTCACCAAACTCCACACCCGAAAAACAAATAACCCAGTGAAGAAATGGGCAGAAAACATGAATAGACACTTCTCTAAAGAAGACATCCGGATGGCCAACAGGCACATGAAAAGATGTTCAGCGTCGCTCCTTATCAGGGAAATACAAATCAAAACCACACTCAGGTATCACCTCACGCCAGTCAGAGTGGCCAAAATGAACAAATCAGGAGACTATAGATGCTGGAGAGGATGTGGAGAAACGGGAACCCTCTTGCACTGTTGGTGGGAATGCAAATTGGTGCAGCCACTCTGGAAAGCAGTGTGGAGGTTCCTCAGAAAATTAAAAATAGACCTACCCTATGACCCAGCAATAGCACTGCTAGGAATTTATCCAAGGGACACAGGAGTACTGATGCATAGGGGCACTTGTACCCCAATGTTCATAGCAGCACTCTCAACAATAGCCAAATTATGGAAAGAGCCTAAATGCCAATCAACTGATGAATGGATAAAGAAATTATGGTTTATATACACTATGGAATACTACGTGGCAATGAGAAAAAATGAAATATGGCCTTTTGTAGCAACGTGGATGGAACTGGAGAGTGTGATGCTAAGTGAAATAAGCCATACAGAGAAAGACAGATACCATATGGTTTCACTCTTATGTGGATCCTGAGAAACTTAACAGGAACCCATGGGGGAGGAGAAGGAAAAAAAAAAAAAGAGGTTAGAGTGGGAGAGAGCCAAAGCATATGAGACGGTTGAGAACTGAGAGCAAACCGAGGGTTGATGGGGGGTGGGAGGGAGGAGAGGGTGGGTGATGGGTATTGAGGAGGGCACCTTTTGGGATGAGCACTGGGTGTTGTATGGAAACCAATTTGACAATAAATTTCATATATAAATTAAAAAAATTAAAAAAATTAAAAAAAAAAAGAGATTCCCAGACTTTAGCCCAGACTTATTGAATTATAATTTCTGGGGCAGAGCTGGGATTAGAGGAGAGAATGTGCCTGAGAACCTCTATGTTCAATAAGCATTCCAGAAAGTCTTGCAAATGGGCAAGTTTGGGAAACACAGAAAAGGAGAAAAGGCAAGTACTTTGGAGTTAGGCTCCAGTTGAGTTATAACTCACCTTTTAATAGTTGTGTGGCTTGGAGCATGTTACTCAATCTCCATCTGCCTCCATTCCTTCATTTAGAAGAGGGGTTAATCATACCTGCCTGATTCTTTAGTTGTAAGGATTAAATGAGAGGCTATATGTAAACACTCCACACAATGTCAGATACTTGGTAAATGGTCATCTTTATTATACAGAGAGTTCTGGGAAAAGACATTAAGCTTAAATTACCAACCTACAAAGACATTCATTCCTGAAGTTGAGATGAAAGTACAGTACCTCAGTTTTTCTTGCTCGTTCTGTATCCAGTCCCATTTTTCTGATAACAATGCCTGGTTTTTTTTTTTCCCCTTGGGGACACACGACCACTTTCTATTGCTAGTTCACATGGTTCAGGTTGATGGATTTGACCCTGCCTTTCACCCACAGGGGTGAGCGTGATTAAGGTGTGGCCAGTGAATATACTCCATTCTCCCTGGCCATCATGATGGATTCAGAATAAAGAGCATAACCCAAGCTGGTCCAGTGAAATTCCATCTTGGAACTTTCACCAGAGATGTGAGCCTGGAACTAAGCTGCCACCTGCCATCTTGCCTGAGGAGGGGAGTGCCCATCTAAGAATGCAGCAGTAGAGGAGAAGACTCACGATATGGAGAGCATGGGACCAAAGCTTGAAGATATTTTTGAGCCCTGGAATCTAGACATGCTGAAGCAGTTTCACCCCAGGATTTTTCAGTTATGTGAACCAATAAAAATTTTGACATAAGACAATTTGATTTAGATTTTCTGTTACTTGCATTCAAAAGAGTCTTGACAATGATTTTAAGGCATCTCTTCTATTTTAGTCTCCAGCTTACTGTGTAATCATGCAAGCCTTTTCCTTGTCTGCTACATTTCCTAACTTTATTAGGAAGAAGCAATCCCATGGCCTTAGCATTTAGACTTGATGGATAATGGAAATTGCTACGGCATGATCACTCTCCAGGGATTAGAAAACGCAAATCCTTTCCATCTAAATGGATTCTGTTCTCTCAGGGTGGGAAGGAGCTGATATTTAGGTAAGTCTCTGTTTTTGTTCTCTAAACTCTGAGAATGGTTGCCATTAAAGGGCAACACAACAATTAAAAGCTGTTGGATCAGAGAATGACAAGCTTGGCTGGTATGCAACACTGTGCAGCTGAGATGATTATTCTCAATTAATGGGCAAACATTACACAATTGTCTCTTTCAAGTCCAGAGTGCTAATATATAATACACAATCAGAGGGCATTGTACATTGGAATATAACTCATTAGCCAGTGCCAATTCTTTACTCCCAGAAATGAAATAGTCCCTTGTCTATGAAAGCTGCTATTTTGAGTCTTCTAAATTTGCAGTTACAGACCAGGTGAGGGATATCAAATTGGGAGGAATCCAAATGAAATTTGGGGTAGGAATTCCTATGGGAACTCATTATTAAGGCAAAATGGTTGTAGAACAAGGAGCGTGGCAGGGCAGCAGTGGAAGGTATACTTTGATCTCCCCAGCCTCCCACCAGGAGCCAGACTTAAGGACCTTTGGCAAATCTGGCTGAGGCAGCATCTGCCCTGTTGAGGGACATCCCAGAATGGACATGTCCCTATGTGACTGCCCAGTGAATACCAAATAGATTGGGTCATTTTATTCAAACCTGGAGTACTTGGCTGTCCCGGCACATGCTCTGTGGATGAACTCAGAGCATGCTTTAGTCCCACATAGCTGCTGAAGTCTGAGCAGCTCATAGAGCAAGGGACAGGGGTGAGGAAAACACAGGAAGGGTGATCAGAGAAGTCTAAGGAAGGGGATTGGATTACAGTCAGATCACAGGGTGTGGGAGACTCTGGGACAAATTCATGGGAGAGCCTAACCAGCTGGCACGGAGCTGAGAACTGTCACAGTCAGCTGTGCTGAGCCAGCTGCATTATGTGTACATGTAGAGTGCAGGGTAACTGGGAGGAGGAAATCTTAACAGTTACCAAAAACACCCACAGTCCATCAACTCACCCAACTGAAAAACAAAGCATGCCTCTTGGACTCTAACTCTCGCAAAGCAAAGAGATGTCTACAAGGTTATCCAGTTTCTTGCTTCATAGGACATGTCTTCCCCAGTCTTTCAAAGGAGGCTTCTAAATGTCAGGGCTGTGCTAGGTTCTAGGGATATGGGGGAAATATGTACAGTACTTTCCTCTAAGGAGCTCACCACTTAATCAACAATTGCCAACAACAACAACAACAACAACAACAACAACAACAACAAATGCAGTAGGAGCTGGGACAAAAGAGAGCATAGGTACTACAGGAGCCCAGAAAACAGGCACCAGATCATGTAAGTTGTGATTTAAAGCTAAAGAATTTGTGAGTTTCTTTAAACACACATTAACTGCTCTTCACATGCCCCCCAACATTATGCCTACCCAACAGTGTTCTTTCCTCCAAACCAGTCTCATATAGGTGACCCCAAATGGCAAAAAAAAATCCCACCATGACTGTCAAGGTCTAGTAATAAATTGAATGTTTTATTCTCCCCTGTGTTCTCTGTATACATTTTCACATCTTGTTTTTTTTTTTTTTTTTCTTTTCAAGTGTGTTGTTTACTCTGGTTGGTAGAATATGATATTTAAAAGGTCAGGGTTTAATTTTATGGGCCATTTAGCTTCATTTGGAATGAGGACAAAGCCCCCACAACCAGAGGTATATCTGTCAATCAAAGCCAGAGGCCGCCGAAATGTCTGCTGTGACCTTGGTTACTGGGAGCCAGAGCAAGAGACCAGAGGTGGTTTACTCCTTTCAAAGCTATCATCATTACCAGGTAAGCAATCAGTTGGAAATAGGCATTAGATAGTTTGGCAGCAGTGTATATTTGTCAATAAGGGTAAGTGTGTGTGTGTGTGTGTGTGTGTGTGTGTGTGTGTGTGTGTGTGTAATGTTTTGCAATTCCCCTGAGGGCAGCAAAAATAATAATTATTATGAACCTACAAGCATAATCCCAGATACTGACAAGCACTTTCCCTTATAACTTTCATGTCTGTGTTCAATATCGCCTCTTCACAAAGCCCTTCTCTGATCAGCGCTAGAATGTAAATTCACAGGAATTGTTGTCTATTTCGTTCACGGTCCATAAAATGAAAGCCCTTAGCTTTTAAAATATCAAATTCCATCAATTACGTTAAACAACACACTCAAAAAGAAAGACAAACAGAGATGTGAAATCATATACAAAGAACATCCACAGTGAAGACACAAACATTAAATGGTCACTAGACCTGAAGGGCCTGGGGGCTGTTTCCCCATGTTGAGGCAGTGAATATGAGACCAGATGGGATGAGAGAACTGTTGAATGGGTGTAACAGAAGATGTGGCATTTCAAGAGTGATATATGTCAAAGACAACCACTAAACTCTTCACAGCTTACATGGTCTGGTGCTGTCTTCTGGGAGCAGTTCCTAGGACAGTACCTGTCACATGGTCGCTGCTCAATAACTATTTATTGAATGTCTAGTGGAATAAACAACCAAGTTCTTTAGTGAAGCTTTTCTTTCTTTTCACTTAGCTTTATAAAAAAAGTAGCACATTGAGGGGTGCCTGGGTGGCTCAGTCGGTTAAACACTGACTTTGGCTCAGATCATGATCTCAAGGTTCTGAGTTTGAGCCCTGCATTGGGCTTGGTGCTGACAGCTCAGAGCCTGGAACCTGCTTTGGATTCTGTGTCTCCCTCTCTCTGCTCCTTCCCCACTTGTACTCTGTCTCTCAAAAATAAATAAACATTTAAAAACATTTTTTTAAAAAAGAACATTGAAATAGTTAAACATTTATTTTAGTGTAAAAAGATAATGCCAAGTCTTGATCTCACCCCATTTTTCACACACCCAGTTCCCACATCCTAATAGCAACCTCCCCCATTATCATTTCCATTAGTTTCTTATTTATCCTTCCAGTTTGTTTATGCAAATCACATACAACTATATTTTTATTTAATTATGCAAAATATAATGTGATATACACTCTGATATTAACCTTGCCTTTTTTCACTTAATAATGTAACCTGATGAACAAAGAAAGTATTATATTTGAATACTATATGAATAGTATACAGTCATAAAAAAAGAAGGAAATCCTACCATTTGGACAATATAGATGGATCCCCAGGGCATTATGCTAAGTGAAATGAGTCAGACAGAGAAACACAAATATTGTATGATCTCATTTATATATGGAGTCTAAAAAAACAAAGAAACTCATAGGAGAGAACAGGTTGGTGGCTGCCAGAGGCAAGGGGTAGGGGTGAGCAAAATGAGTGAAGGTGATCCAAAGGTACAAACTTTCAGTCATAAGATAAACAAGTTCTGGAGATATAATGTACAGCATGATGCCTATAGATAAAAATACTGTATTGTATATTTGAAAGTTGCTAAGATTTTACAAGATCTTAAAAGTTCCCATCACAAGAAAAAAAAATGTAACTACATGAGGTTATAGATGTTAACTAAATCTACTGTGGTGATTATTTTGCAAGATATACATACATCAAAGCATTGTGTTCTATAATTTAAACAAATACATTGTTATATGTTGGTTATATCTCAATAAAACTATGGGGGAAAATATAACTTGGAGATTCTTACATATTCAAATTGGAGAATGACTTAAAGTTTTTTACAGCTCCAGTTAATTCCATTGTCTGACTGTTCCACAGATTATTAAGCCAGTCTATGTGGATGGACGTTTGTGTTGTTTCCAATCTTTTGCTATTAAAAAGAAAACAAAATCGCTCTATACTATATGATAGGGTAAATTCCCAGAGATGGAGCTGCTGGGTCAGATAGTTGATATATTAGTAATTTTACATATATATTGCCAAATTGCCTTCCAAAGTAGTTATACAAACTTATATCCTCATCAGCAATGTAAGAGGAAGTCTGTTTCCCCACAGCCTTGCCAACAGAGTTTTATTTAACTTGGAGTTTTGTTAATTTAATAGGTAAAAAAATAGTATCTCAGGATGATTTTGATTTGCATTTCTCTTATGACACAGAGCACTTTATTTCTAAGAATGGACACTTCATAGTTTTCTAATGTTTCTATTAGGTTAATAGTATTTTTATACTTCACTTACAGGAACACATTATATAGGGAGATTAGCCCTTTCTCTGTAATGTGAGTTGCAAAAACTGTTTTCCACTGCTGTGTTGGTTAATGTTTAACAGTGGTCTCTGGGGAAAATATGCCCTGGTTCACAGCATTTGGCAACTTCCATGATGTAAATGTTCCCACTACAGATAATTTCAAGCTACCAATATGACATCTCTAAATGTGGAATTGGAAAGAGATGTGCAGCAGCGGACCATTATATAATATCTCCACGGTATAGACACAATACGCATAAATAACCTCAAGAGCATGGATGACAGTAAAATGTAGTTAAACAATTAGAAAGTGATGCGTTTGGAGTATTTTTTACCTTTGTTTGTAACATTCTGTGTTTAATTATAAGCCTGTATGACTTAATTTTAAATAATGGCTGTGTTTGATAATCAGCTTTCAAAGTTCCTGAAAATTAAATAATCAGCTCCTGTGAGCCAGTACAGGCCATCTCCAATGCATTACTGCCTCTTATTCCATTTGTTTTTTGCCTTTTGACTTTTTCTCAAATGATGTTTTTCACCATACAAATGTTTGATTTTGATGTCATTCTTTTGTTTTTGTTTTTTAAGAGAGAGAGAGGCACCTTGGTGGCTCAGTCAGTTAAGCATCCGACCTCGGCTCAGGTCATGCTCTCTCAGTTCATGGGTTCGAGCCCCACATCAGGCTCTGTTCTGACAGCTCAGACCCTAGAGCCTGCTTTGGATTCTGGTATCCCTCTCTCTCTCTCACTCTGCCTCTCCCCCACTTGTGCTCTGTCTCTCTCTCTCTCTCAAAAAATAAACATTAAAAAAAATTAAAAAGAGAGACAGCACTAGCAGGAGAGAGAGGCTGAGGGAGAGAGAGAGAATCTTAGGCTCTATGCTCAGCGCAGAGCTCAACACGGGGCTCCATCTCATGACTGTGAGATCATGACCTGAGCTGAAATCAAGAGTCATATGTTTAACAAACTGAGTCACCCCAGCGCCCCTGATGTAGTTTTATTCATCAGTCATATTTTTATGAGTTCAGAATTTTGAATAATGATTCGAAGACCATTCCCATTCCAAGATTATAAAAGAATTTTCTCATGTTTTCTTCTAGTACTTTTATGGTTTCATTTTTACATTTAAATCTTTAATCCATTTGTTATGTGTGAGAGGTAGGGCTTCTACTTTCATTTTTTTCAGAGGCCTATCCAGTTATTTCACACCAGATGTTGAATGGTTCATCTTTTCCCATCCTTAATAATAATAATAAAGCCATCTTTATACAGTGCAGCTTTCTTGATTTCAATGATCATGGTATTTACCATCATTGGAATAAAAAGTTTTAATTATGATTGCATTTTATGAACAGCTTCCCTGTATCTGCTCATTTGATTCTTTAACCTGTAGTGGTAGGTTGGATAGATTATAATAGCTATAATATTTTTATGCCCAGCATACTTTCCCATCCTCTGCTTCCTGAATCCTTTAGGGAATTCTCCCTCCATGCAAGGTGATCCTGGAAAGGATCTATGGTATACTGGCCAAGTCACTGGGTTACACATATGATTTAGGCTGGCCAATCAACAAATCCCACCACACAGTGATTGGCTAGGGTTTAGACATCTAACCTGAGCAAGGCAATGTAATCTTCCTTGGGACTGATATCTGAATGAGATTTTCTGTTAGAATTGTTAAGCTGATAGATACATTTTTTCAGATCTTCTTAGCTGACACAAAATTACAATGGTGTGAGAATAAATCCAAATAAAAACAAGTAGAGCTAAGAAATGGAGAGCCAGAAAGTTCTGAAGGGATTCTTTAGGTCTCAGGATCCAGCCAATGCCCCTTGGACATCCAGAATGAAGCCTATAAATTCCTCCCCCCACCCCCAACTTAACCTAGTTCAACATGGCTTCTTATAGCTTACAATCAAAAGAGTTCTAATTCTCTTCAATAGATATTATTGTTCCCACATTACAGAGGAAGAAACAGAAGCTAGGAGAGTTTAGATTCAATCATGATGAAGAGTGTTTCCCACTCTTAGCTCTTACTTCCTGGTACCCATTTTTCTAGCACTGACACTACCCACTCCCCCCAATGACCACTTTGTGTACCGTATCCCAAAGAAGATTCTCTGATGATGACAGGAAAAAAGGCCATGAAAAGGAATGGAGGCTGCTTATTATCCTTTAAAATATTCAAGATCCTAAATTAGATTGTTCTATTATTTCTTATCAGCTTTTCCTATAGCAAGGTGAAAATCTCCTTGACTCAACTTCTCAATATAATCAAGGTCTTGGCTTTATCCCTGGTGTCTCTGGCTAGACGAATGTAAAAGTTTGTTATCCAGCAATGATATACTCAAATCAGCCCCAGAGCTTCATTGCACATTGCGAGAACAAATTTGTTTTTTTAAAGCTCTTTTAAAATTTGTATTTCTTCATGCGCTCTGGAGTAGTGAATACCTAGGAAACAGAATAATACTGAGTTGGAACAAGCTCCTCTAAAAATTCTTTTTCCTATTGAACAGGTAACAATTAGAGCTTCACAATTAGACATTTTTTCTTTTATCTTGAAGTATAGATTGCTGTTAAAATGCAAACAGCCCCTGAACATGTTTACACTCAAGTCTTATTCAATATGTACACCTTAATGTGAATTCATTTAGCAGATTATTTCCTTGGAGTATTATTTTCACTGAGGGAGTAGGAGGCAAAAGAGGATAAGTAGTCAGAGAAGAAGACTGAGAGGAGAGGTAGGGGTGCTACTGGCAGGAGAAAGAGGTTGGAAATGGAAAGATGGAGACAATTACTAACGGCTTACCTTCCCAAGTCATTTCTGAGATACAGCTGTGAACCACAGTCAGGATTAGGACAAACTGATATGACAGCTACCATTAGGAATGAATTGGATTAGACAGGTTCTCTCAGCCCTGAGGGGAGGATCTAATTTAGCACCAGAACCAGCCATCTCATTATTTTCACATTTTCTTCTACTAGATCATTTTTGGCATTGCTCAAAACCCTTCATGAGCTGGAATCAATTTGCATCCAGAAACAGACCCTACCATTTGTAGCATGTAACTGCAGCTGTCCCATACTGTCAGCAAGCACCAGCTCCCTGAGCAATTTACTACCTGGACAGAACATTTCAGAAGCTTATCTGTTCTCAACTGTCATCCAATATCCTAGTGGATTCCTCTCTATAAAACTTTAACTACCCAAACAAGTTCTTATTCCAAGTTTCTTATAGTGGCTAAGAGTGTCTTTATTCCCATTTTTTGTGACTGCACCCACCTTCATTTGGGTCTCATGCCAAGGCTTCTAATGTCCTTTGGTCAAAGTCAAAGTGAAGGCAAAACTATGTTGAAAAAGAAGACATCATCAAAATGGCAGCTAGAAAGCTCCAAGCTTTCATCTCCCCACAGAAATATTTTCTAAAAGCAGAAACTAAACCAATCTTACTGGATCTCTGGAAACACTCAAAGGTTTATAGCCACCGACCAAACACCTAATAATAATAATAATAATAATAATAATAATAATAATAATAAAAAGTGATCTTCAAACAGTAGGGAAGTTTTGTGGCATTTTTACTCACCCTTAGTCTACCCCTCCCCAGCATGGCAGTGGTTTTGGTCTTGAAGTGGTGGTAGCCTAGTTCCCAGTACTATCACTCAAACTGGAAGGAGCAGGGAAGACCTTATTTGCAAATTAGTGTGTATATCTGTTCGAAATTGTCCGGTGGATACCTAAAGGACTGAGGTAAGGAGCTTGTCTCTGTTATGTCTAACTCGGAAATCATACAGGAAAAGCAGTGGACACTACTCATAAATTTGCAAGATGACTACAGACCCACAGACTTCTGGGGCAAGAGATTACAAGTGGAAACACAACAGACTATTTAAGGCACAGAGGAAAACCTGGGATGCAACTGGGAAATTAAGGGGAAATTAATATATGGGAGAATTTAGGAAGCCACATGCATATCCAAGCAAGATGCATGTTCAGAAAAAGTCTGAGAAGATCTTAAGCTTTCACCTTGAGCAGACTGCTAGCCTCAGAACAAGCCTACCTAAGTGCTGAAGGAATGCCCTAGCATAAAATCAATCTACAAACACTGGAAGAGCTCTGGGCATTTAAGGAAATCTCTATAAAAACAAGTGCCAAATGTCAGCTAAAGGCACAGAGACTTCAGTGATCATATGCAGAGGATTGGCCTCTGCAAAAATAGTTGGGAAAACACTAAAAAACTACAGACTACTACAGACTTCAACAACACACACACACACACACACACACACACACACACACAATCAAACCCTGGGGAAGGGGGAGAAATGTGATCTCCAGAGGTTACTATATTATAATAGCTAAATTCCAATTTTCAGCAACAAATCACTAGGTATAGATAAAAACAGAAAAATATATCTTATTCAAAGAAACAAAATAAATTCACAGAAACCATTCCTGAAAGACCCAGATATCAGACTTACTAGAGGAAACTTAAATATGCTCAGAGACCTAAAGGAAAACATGGATAAAGAACTAAAAAAAACCAGGGAAATGATGTACAAACAAAATAATAACAGCAACAAAGACATAAATTTTAAAAAAGAAGTGAACAGAAATTCTGGAGCTGAAAATTACAACATTTGAAATGAAAAATTCACTAGAGAGATCCAACAGCAAACTTGAACAAACAGAAGAAAGAATTAGGAAACCTGAGAACCAGACAATTGAAATTATGGAGTCTGAGGAGCAGAAACAGAAAGAATGAAGAAAAGTGAACAGAATCTAAGGGACCTGTGGGATACTATGAAACATGCCAACACCACATTATGTGAGTCCTAGAAGAGAAAAGAGAAAGGGGAAAAGACTATTCGAAGCAATAATGTAAATCATCCTAAATTTGATGAAGTACATGAATCTACAAGTCCAAGAATACATAAATTTTATGACTCCAAGAAGCCCAATGAATTCCAAGTAGGGTAAACTCAAAAAGATCCAGTTGAGGGGCGCCTGGGTGGCGCAGTCGGTTAAGCGTCCGACTTCAGCCAGGTCACGATCTCGCGGTCCGTGAGTTCGAGCCCCGCGTCAGGCTCTGGGCTGATGGCTCAGAGCCTGGAGCCTGTTTCCGATTCTGTGTCTCCCTCTCTCTCTGCCCCTCCCCCGTTCATGCTCTGTCTCTCTCTGTCCCAAAAATAAATAAACGTTGAAAAAAAAAAATGAAAAAAAAAAAAAAAGATCCAGTTGAGACACATTATAAGCAAACTGTCCAAAGCTAAAGAAAGAATCTTGAAAGTGGCAAGAGGAAAGTGAACCATCACCAAGTATTAGGGATCCTCAATAAGAATATCAACCAATTTCTCACAAGAAACCTTGGAGGCCAGAGGAATGTAGAATGAAATGTTTAAAGTGATGAAGAATAAAAACTGTCAACCAAGAGTTCAATAGCCACCAAAACTTTCCTGGAAAAATAAAGGAGAAATTAAGACATTCCGAGGTAAACAGAAATTCAGGGTATTCACTATCATTCGGTAATGCCTTACAAGAAACGCTTCAAGTTAAAATGAAAGGATGCTAGACAGTAACTTGAAGCTCTATGAAGACATAAAGATCTCTGATAAAGGAATTAAGAGAAAAAATGCATAAAATAATTACAAATCTGTTATTGGGCACTGTTTGGGGTCAAATTATGTCCCCCTCAAAATTAATATGTTGAAGTCTTAACCTTCTGTACCTCAGAATATGACTTTGTTTTTGTATAAGGTCATTGCAGATAAAATTAGTTAAGATGAGGTCACAATGTAGTATGGTGGGCCCTAATCCAATATGACTGATGTAATTATAAAAAGGGGAAATTTAGAGACAGGCCCACAGAAAGAATGCCATATGACCATGAAGGCAGAGACTGGGATGATGTTTCTGTAAGTGAAAGAACACCAAAGATTGTTAGAAAACCACCAGAATGTAGGTAAGAGGCATGGAACAGATTGTCTCTCACAGCCTCAGAAGGAAGCAGTCCTGCTGACATGTTGATCTTGGACTTCTAGCTGCCAGAACTGTAAGATAACAAATTTCTACTGTTTAAACCACCCAATGTGTGGTAACTTGTTAGAGTAGCACTAGGAAACTAATATAGGTACGTAATATATAAAAATGTGACTTGTTACATCAGTAACATAAAGTTGGGTGGGGGGGGGGATACAGCTGTAGAGAAGTGGAGGTTTTGTATGCAATTGAAATTAAGTTATCAATTCAAATTAGGTTGCTATAACTTTAGGATATTTTATGCAATTATCATTGTAGTCACAAAAATATAACTATTGAATACAAACAAAAGGAAATAAGAGAATCACAATATGTCACTACAAAAAAATCAACAAAACACAAAAGAAAGCAGTAATGGAGTAAATGAAAAACAAAAAACTATAGGACATATAAAAACGAAATAGCAAAATGATAAATGTAAGTTCTTTATTATCAGTAATTATTTTATTTTTTTCTTCCAAGTTTTTTATTTAAATTCCAGTTAGTTAACATATAGTGTGATATTAGTTTCAGGTATAGGATTTAGTAATTCATCACTTATCAGTAATTACTTTAGACGTAAATGGATTAAACTCTCCAATCAAAAGGCATAGACTAGCAGAACTGATTTAAAAATATGATCCAACTATATACTGTCTACCAGAGACTCACTTTAGATCCAAAGACACATAAAGGGACTGAAAATGGAAGGGTGGAAAAAGATATTCCATGCAAACAATAATCAAAAGAGCACTAGGATGACTATACTAATATCAGACAAAGTAGAAATAAAGTTAAAGTCTGTTACAAGAGAAAAATAAGTATTGAGGAGGGCACCTGTTGGGATGAGCACTGGGTGTTGTATGGGAACCAATTTGACAATAAATTTCATAATAAAAAAAAGGAGATAAATAAGGACATTATATATTGACATTCAATTCATCAAAAAGATTAAGTATAAGCATGTATGCACTAATCAGCATATATATATATATATATATATATGCATTCATATATATATTCAAAACAATTCTGAATAAATTTTAAAAAATTGATATCATGCATCTTTAGGATTATTTATTTAATTTGAGAAAGAGAGAGAGAGTGCACAAGCAGGGGAGTGGCAGAGAGAGAGAATCTCAAGCAGCTTCATGCTGTCATCACTGTGGGAGCAGAGCCCAATACAGGGCTCAAACTCACAAACCATGAGATCATGACCTGACCTGAAACCAAGAGTCAGATGCTTAACCAACTGAGCCACCCAGGTGCCCCCAATGCATCATCTTAGCAAAATAGAATGAAACTAGAAATCAAAAATAGAAGGGACATTTAAAAAATCAAAAATATGTGAAAATTAAAGAACATAGTCTTTTTTTTTTTTTAATTTTTTTTTCAACGTTTATTTATTTTTGGGACAGAGAGAGACAGAGCATGAACGGGGGAGGGGCAGAGAGAGAGGGAGACACAGAATCAGAAACAGGCTCCAGGCTCTGAGCCATCAGCCCAGAGCCTGACGCGGGGCTCGAACTCACGGACCACGAGATCGTGACCTGGCTGAAGTCGGACGCTTAACCGACTGCGCCACCCAGGTGCCCCAAGAACATAGTCTTAAACAATCAATGAGTTGGAGGAGAACTCACAAGTGAAATTAGATAATACATTGGTAAAAATTAAAATGAAAATAAAACATATCAAAATTTATGGAATGTAGCAAAAGTAGTTCTAATAGGGACATTTACAAGGGTAAAAACTTACATTAAAAAGAGGAAGGGAGAGGGAGAAGCAGAAAAGGAAGAAGAAGGAGGGAAGAGGAAGAAAAAAGAAGGAGGAAAAGAGGAAGAGGAGGAGGGGGAGGTAGAGGAGGGAGGAAGGGAGGGAAAAGAAAAAATATGGAAGGAAGGAAAGGTATCCACATGGGGGGGATAAAAAGGTAAAATTACCTGTGTTCACAGTCAACATGATCTTATATGTAGAAACCTGAAAGATTCTACACACACACACACACACACACACACACAACACACATACACACAAACACTGTTAAAACTAATAAAAAATTCAGAAAACTTACAGGATACAAAAATCAACAGTCAAAAAGAGTGCATATTTCTATATTGCTATTTCTATATAATAGCAATAAACAATCTAAAATGAAAATTCCATTTACAATAGCACCAAAAAGAATAAAGTGTTTAGAAACAAACTTAACCAAGGAGGCAAAATAAGTGTGCACTTACAACTATAAAATGTGGCTGAAAAAAATTAAAGACAGAAATAAATGGTAAGACATCCCACGTTTATGGATTGGAGACTTAATAATATTAAGAATAATACTAAGATATCAATACTATCAAAAAGCAACCTACAGATTCAATGATATTTCTATCAGAATCCCAATGACATTTTTTGCAGAAATAGAAAAATCCATTCTAAAATTCACACAGAATCTCAAGGGACCCCAAACAGCCAAAACTATATTAAAAAGAAAAATAAAGTTGAAGGACTCACACTTCTTGATTACAAAACTTACTATAAAGCCACAGTAATCAAAACAGCATGGTACTGGTATAAGTATAAACATATAGAATAGAGACCCAAGAAATAAAGTCTAATTTTGTGGTCAAATGATTTTCAAGAGGGGTGCCAAGACTATTTAATGGAGAAAGGGTAGTCTTTCAACAAATGGTGTTGGGAAAGTTGGATATCCATATGCAAAAGAATGAAACCGGACCCTTACCTTAGCATCGTATGTAAAAATTAACTCAAACTGGATCAAAGACCTAAACATAAGAGCTGAAACTATAAAACTGTTAGAAGGCAATATAGAAAAAAACTCTTAACATTGGATTTTGGCAATGATTTCTTGGATATGACATTAAAAACAAATAGATGACAACAATAAAAAGTAGATAAATTGGACCAAATTAAAATTAAAACTTTTGTTACTCAAAGGACACTATCAAGAGAGTGAAACGATAACACACCAAAAGAGAGAAAATACTTGCTGATCATATATCTTATATCCAGAATATATAGAATTCCTACAACTCAACAACAACAAAAAACAAACCAATATAAAAAGAGGAAAAAGACTTGAAAAGGCATTTATCCAAAAAAGATATACAATTGGTGAACAAGCAAATGTAAAGGTGCTCCACATCACTAGCCATTTGGGAGATGCAAATTGAAACCACAAGGAGATACTAGTTCGTGCTCAAAAGCATAGAAAGGAAGGGAGGGAGGGAAGGAGGAGGGAAGGAGGAAGGAAAGAAGGAAGGAAGGAAGGAAGGAAGGAAGGAAGGAAGGAAGGAAGGAAGGAAGAGGGCGGAAGGGAGGGAGTAAAAAGGAAGTGTAGGGGCCCCTGGGTGGCGCAGTCGGTTAAGCGTCCAACTTCAGTCAGGTAACGATCTCGCGGTCCGTGAGTTCGAGCCCCGCTTCAGGCTCTGGGCTGATGGCTCGGAGCCTGGAGCCTGTTTCCGATTCTGTGTCTCCCTCTCTCTCTGCCCCTCCCCCGTTCATGCTCTGTCTCTCTCTGTCCCAAAAATAAATAAAAAACGTTGAAAAAAAAGTTAAAAAAAAAATAAAAAGGAAGTGTTGGTGAAGATGTGAGAAACTGGAACCTTTTTCAGCCATTTGCCTCATTGCATCCAAGCAAACAAGATGGATCACCAGCAGCTCTACTGGAGCCATTCGAGGAAATGTGGCCAGCATTCTCATTTCTTGCTGCATCTGCTCAAACCAGCACGCTCTGAACTGGAAATACAGCCTCAATATGTGCTGCTGGTGTTTCTGTCAGGACACGAAGGATATAGGCTTCATTAAGTTGGATAAACTGAACTTCCTTGAATGGGTCAACCAAGATACCTACCTTAACTGCAGATATCCAAGATACCTACCTAGTGTCAACTCATTGTACATAAAATAAAAATACTTCAATTATGAAAAAAAAAAGAGTTGGAACTCTTGTTCACTGCTGGTGGGAATGTAAAATGCAGCCACTTTGGAAAACAGGTGTTGTGGTCCCTCACAAGGGTAAACATAAACTATACTACCATAGGATTCAGCACTTCCACTTCTAGGCTTATATTCAAAAGAATTTAAACCAGGGACTCAAACAGATACTTGTATACCAATATTCAGAGCAAGACACTCCAAGTGTCCATCAACAGATAATGGACAAACAGAATGTAGTATACATATACAATGGAATGTTTTCTAGCCTTAAAAACAAATCAAATTCTGGTACATGCTACAACATGAACAAACCTTGAAAACAGTATGCTAAGTGAAATAAACCAGATAAAAAAAGGACAGATATTACATGATTCCACTTTATGAGTTACCGAGAATAGGCAAATTCACAGAAACAGAAAGTAGAATAGAGGTTTCTAAGGACTGTGGGAAGGGTAGAATGGGAGTTATCGTTTAATGTACACAGAGTTTCTGTTTGGGATAACGAAAGTGTTCTGGAAAGGATTAGTGGTAACGTTTGCACCACAATTCGAATGTACTTAATGTCCCTGAATTATACACTTAAAAATGGTTAAAATGGGGGGCTCCTGGGGGGCTCAGTTGGTTATGCATTCGACTTCAGCTCAGGTCACAATCTCATGGCTTGTGGGTTCGAGCCCCATGTCGGGCTCTGTGCTGACAACTCTGAGCCTGGAGCCTGCTTTGGATTCTGTGTCCCCCTCTTTCTCTGTTCCTCCCCCACTTGCATTGTCTGTCTCTCTCCCAAAAACAAATAAATATTTTTTTTTAAATGGTGAAAATGGTAAATTTTCTGTTATGTGTATTTTACCACAATAAAAAAACTTAACTATACTGGGGATGAAATGTGTTTTCATAGCCCTCCCAAACCACTCATTAAGTGTCATTTAATCTTTTTCCCTTTATTTAACCAAAATTTATTGAAAGCTAACCAATTGTCAGCTCTCTGGCAGGTTCTCAGCTTTCAAAGATACACAAAAAAATAGTCTTTGTCATAAAGGACTTTATAATGTGCTTGGAAAAACATAAAGTAAAATTAACAGATAAAACCATGTGATAAGTATCATGGTATTGGTTAAGTATACAGAAGTTATGAAGCACATAGGTAGGAGCATTTAGCTCAAGCAGGAAATATCTGGAAACATCCTTTCTAAAGGATATTAGTGACTAAGCTGAGTCTCAACATATATGAGTTAGCCAGAGGAAAGGGGAAAGGGTTTCTCAGGCAAGAGACGTGATACATAAAAAGACACAGACAGTAAAGAGAATATAAACAGATTGGGAAAATATGCAGATTGGGAAATATAAGCAGAATATAAGCAGATTGGGAAAATATGATAACATGAAATTGGTGATGGTAAGGTGATGAGAGGAAGATAAATATTGGAGAGTAGACAAGGCTCAGAAAATAGATATCTTACATTATATGGGAGTTTTATCCTATAAAACATATCCTAAGGGCAATGAGTACAACATTGTACAAGCTTTTAGAAAGAGAAATCATGTGATCAGCTCTGTATCCCTGGCTACTCTGTGGAGAATGGACAGAAGAGGGGCTCATCTCACCAGTCTTACACATGAGAACTGGTGAAGGGCCTGAACTAAGGTGCTGGTAATGGCCATGGACACCGGCAGAAAGAATTAACAAATATTCATGATAACAACTCAGGAGACTAGTTACTGGTTGGGTATGGGTGATGGGAAGACTAAGGTTTCTACCTTGGGAAATTTGGTGAGTGGTAATACGATTCACTGAAATGAGAAACTCAAAGGAAGAAATAGGTCCAGGGCAAGACAAATCATTTTTCTCTGGAAATGTTGCATGTGAAATGATCGTGGGGCAGGAACAGATGGCTATTTGTTGTGGAGTTCAGGAAAGATGCTTGATGTACAGATATATATTGGTGAGCCCCCTAAATAAAAAGGAGACTTTGCCTTAAATTCAAGGAATTGACATCTAAATATAAAATCCCATTGTAGAAGCAAATATACTCCTTCCAACACAGGGTAATTTAAGGAATGGAGCAGCTCCTCCACATGACATCAAAATCGAACCATAGGAGCAGTTGCCCTCTCAACTTTGAATGCAATAAACTTATAATAAACCAATTATTGGTAAACCTGGAAGCTTTCCAAATTGGTTCTCATTTTGAAGCAAGGAGGGACTTCTTCTATATACCTTGCCTACGGCAATTCAAATCCTAAATCTCCTTTTACATTTGAGATAAATCCTTTGGAAATTTTGTCAACAACCAGAAAAGAATAACTAACAAAGAAAAACAAAATGAAATAAAAATAAAACAAGTGTTAGTGTGCTGTATTTTTTTTATGGATATTCATCAGTTTTTCCCATACCTGTTCTTCCTTCCTTGTACTGCCAACAGAAATTCTTCTTCCTAACAAGTGCATTTTATTTGTAGAAGAGTCCTAAAAGCAGAAGAAAGGGATGAAATAAATACAGACACATGCAACAACATGACTGAGCTGTGAAAACAGGCTAAGTGAAAGAAATCAGGCACAAAAGAGTACATACTGTATTATTCCATTTATATTAAATGTCCACAACAGGCAAATCCATAGATAAAGAAAAATTTTTGCTTGCCAGGCTCTGTGGGTGGGGAGAACAAAAGGGTGACCGCTAGGGTGTACAGGGTGTCTTTTGGGGATGATGAAAAATGTTCTATATTGGTTGTCGTGAAGAACAATTCCATGGATACACTAAAACTATGGGAGTGTACACTTTAAAACAGGTGAATTGTATGGTATGTGAATTAGATCTTCAATAAAACTGTTACTAAAAAATAGTGGAAGAGGGAAACACAAGATTGGGCCAGAGTAACATGTGATGATGGGAAAAGGGTCAGAAAGTTGCTGACTTTGCAGATGGAAAAAGGAGACCAGGAGCCAAGGAATGCAGGTGGCCTCTGGAAGGTGGAAAATACAAGATGGATTCTCCCCTTGAGCTTCCAGAAAGGGACAGCCCTGCCTACACCTTGCTTATAACCCAGCAGGACCGGTGTCAAGGCCCATAGAACTAGAAGGCAATACATTGTGTTGTGTTATGCCACTAAATGTGTGGTAATTATTGTTATGGTGGTCATCAGTTATGAGTGAGAGTAGGAAAGGAGGTATTGGGGGTTTGACAGAAGAGATGTTAGGAAATAGTCATCTAGGAAAATAAAAGAACGAACTGACTAGCAAAATGTAGTACGAGTACAAGCCCGCATTAGGAAAACACTTAAGGGAATTGGGAACACCTTTCCCCCCATCCAGATGGCTACTATGGGAATTCTATTTTTGTAATACCTATCACTGGACAGCATTGCATTGATCTAAAGATGACCATCTGTCACAGCTTTGGTAAATCGCCATCTTACACTCCTTACCACAAATGCCTTCTAGATTGGGTTATTAACAAACTCACTGTCCCCCAAAATGAAAACAATAGGCAGCTAACTAAAGTCTTAAAGAAGTACTGACAAAACAAAAACAAAACCCCTCAATCCTTGCATAGGGTGCTGTGATTATTGCTTAACCCTTAAGACAAGCCACAGTCCAAATGTATATGCCAACAAAAAGTACACCCTAAAATAGTTGAGTCCTTCCTCTTCAGAGGAATCTCCCTAAGCTCTTTCTCAGGGATGGCCCTGTGAGATATAAACATGGGAAATTCTCCTAGAAGACAGAACCTGGGGCACACATACTGAAATTATTCCTTACTAAGGGGGTGAGTTAACAAATGAATGTCTATGAGATCTGCTGGTCCTATGATCTCCTTCACTCAACTCTTCAGCAAGATAGGAGATAAAATCTGTAGCTGTGACCAGTGTATGTCGCTTTCTCTTTTCTTCTTTCTAAAGGTTTTTATGTTATAAATATCCTGTTTGTCTTTCATCACTTTACGTTTGTATTCTAGAACAACATACACACATTTAATTCATATGAATTCAAGTGGGCCTGAGAGAAAGAAGCATCAGATCATTTCACTCAGCAAGTGACTGTTCAGGGTAAGCATGAGAGAGAAGACATAAATGTGTCAATTCCTCAGCTGGTCTCAGTTTCCTACCTGGTGCAGTGTGGACACCTAGCAATCTGAGTGCACATCTAGAGTCCCTAAATAGAAACCAACAACTTCCTCTGGTGCTCAGTTGAAGAAAGAGCAATCTGTTCCAACACAGGAGGAAAAATCCACTGTGTTGGACTTTATTTAGAGGCAGCGTGGCAGCCTCCAATATGGCTCGTAAACATTACACATTTTGCTTTATGGTGATTTAAGAGATTTGCAAAGGTAATTTTAACTATACGTGATTTTTAAATTTGTAATATGCATTTGTTGTATTAAGAATTTTCAGGGCGGGGCACCTGGGTGGCTCAGTTGGTTAAGCATCTGACTTTGGTTCAGGTTGTGATCTCATGGTTCATGAGTTCAAGCCCCACATTAGGCTCTGTGCTGACAGCTCAGAGCCTGGAGCCTGCTTCAGATTCTGTCTCTCACTCTCAAAAATAAATAAACATTTTTTTAAACTAAAAAACAAAAAAGAATTTTGGGGGCACCTGGCTGGCTCAGTCAGAAGAGCATGCAGCTCTTGATCGCAGAATTGTGAATTCAAACTCCATGTTGGGTGTAGAGATTACTTTAAATAAATAAACAAATAAACAAACAAATAAATAAAACTTTTTAAAAAGACTTTTTAATTCTGTTATAGAAAATAAGAAAAATAAAAAATAAGGAGGCTAGATGAAACAGTACAGAAGCAAATGGCATGAGGGGTATATTGGAGAGATATAAAAATAAGTAGATCATACATGTTCTGAACTACAAAGTGAAAGAAGAACCAAGATGTACCAAATATTCACAATTCACTAAAGATGCATGAGGTACTTTAAGTGTTCAACATTTATGAGGTCTTAAATCAGCCATCCATAGATGATACCATTCTGGCCTCACTTGTCCTCTGCCCAAGAAATGTGGAATAAATCCACAGCTACTCACCAGGCTAATTTGTGAAATACAGCTATTGACTAGGTATACTTGCCTTTGCAATCTTTCTAATAGACAAGTGTGTCTGTTGGCTCCATGTAGCTTCAGTCTGTTGGACCCCTGCTCAAACTCAATTCTGATCCTCATTACCTCACCATAGGTGAGGAAAGCTGACACAGGAAGGGAAAAAAAGGATTAGGAACATTGTATGGCCTATATTTGGGTAGTATGGGTCTTTCAGCCCACTTGTACCTTATCCACAGTATGTTAATCTCCCTCACCTCTTTCCCCTTACTTCTCACTACCAGTACCCCAAGGTAATTTCTCACATGGCAGGAGCTGATTTTAGACCCTTTGCGAAGGTTGTGACTCTACTGTTTTGAGGATCATTAAATTTGTCATTTAGCCCATAGATTGCAAAATTGTGTACAACCATATCCAGACTTGATTCTGTTCATTCTGGGAATTAGATAAATGTAGCAGCTGGGATGTCTTTGAATAGTTTCTCAGTAAGAGGTGTCAAGCTATCTGTTGTTCTGTGTGATGAAATTACATTATAGCAGACAAGGGAGTTTATGAAACTGGATATATGGGAAGAAATATGTGTGTACTCTACTATGAGATTGTCTGCCTGGCATGCCCCATTCTCCTGGAAACTGTTCCTCAGCATCCACATATCTGGCATGAAAGCCTCATGTTCTTATCATGCCCATTGTCTTGAATTAGGTGAGTGGTTCAGGGATGAGTACCTGACCTGAGCTAAACCAATAAGCCCCTTGGTTGGGATTTTTGAATTTAGGATTCAAAAAATTAAGGCCAGTTCCTCTCCAATGTAGACATTTGCGTAGTGTATTCCTACAAATTGCAGTACATTAGGATTTGAACCTGATACCTTGGGTTCTAGAGCTAGATTGTTTAGATTTGAATCCTGACTGTGACATTTACTATCTACATGAGCTTGGGCAAATGGCTTAAATCTCTCTTTAGCTTCCTTAACTGTTGAAGTAGAGATAATTATAATATCTACTTCATATGGTTGTAGTGAATATTAGAAGAACTTAGAATGGTACTTTGCACTCAAAAAATGTTACATATATTTGCTCTTTAAAAATAGAGACAAAGTATTTTATGTTTCCCAAATCTGACTTCAATTCAATGTTGTTCAATTCAGCATTTATTATTTGTGCACATATTATATTCCAAGCATTAAGTTAAGCTTAGGGAAAAAATATTGTGCCCAAAGAGACATGGTCCCTGCCTTCATGGAACTTAATAGTTCAGTGGCAGGGGCAAATATTAAAGAAATAGTCACATAAATACAACTACGAGAAGTGCTATGAAGGATAAGTAGAAGGTGATATGAGAGGTTATAATTGGAATACCAGTCTAAACTTCCTTACGAAAGCAATTTAAGAGTTAGTATGGAAAGAGGAAGTTGGAGACAGTTTTCCAGACAGAGGGGTCATGCACAAAGGCCCTGAAATGGGGAAGACCTTGAAGATTTAGGAAATTTAAAAAATGGTCAGTGTGGCTCAGATATAGTAAGAAAAGGAGCTAGAAAGAGGTATAAAATGGGGTGCCTGGTGGCTCAGTTGGTTAGGTGACCTACTTCGGCACAGGTCATGATCTCATAGTTTGTGAGTTCCAGCCCCGCGTCAGGCTATGTGCTGACAGTTCAGAGCCAGGAGCCTACTTCAGATTCTGTGTCTCCCCTCTCTCTACCCCTTCCCTGCTCATGCTCTGTGTCTCTCTGTCTCTTAATAATAAGTAAAAAAACCTTAAAAATTTTAAAAAAAAAAGGAAAGAGGTATAAAATGAGGTTGGAGAAATAGGCAGGGAGCAGATCATTCAGGACCTTGTAAGAGGAGTAGGATAACAAAGATTCAAGATCTTGGAAGTTAGGTTAAGAATTTTTTATCAGGATGGTAGTAGTTGAAAATGAGAGTAGATGGGGTTAAGAGATATTTAGTAAAAAGGGAAAGAAGCAAGTATCTATCCTGCTGTCTTATATAAATTAAACCACTAAGTAATCCAATAATTGAAGAGGGGTAACTTCCCTCTGTAGAAACATTGCAGCTAATATGTGAAGAATGATAGAATTATATCCCCATTTAAAACTCCTAATGAATGAATTTCTCCAGGCATTACTCAACAGCAGTTACAAAGGAGATTACATTAGAAGAAAGATAAGCACACACTGTATGTCTTCTAATGGAAAAACACACCACCACCTATGAAAACACCTTGTTAAAAAATTAAACCTGAATCTAATAAAACATCTAGATCTTACTACCAATTTATAAAAAATACAGAGGACAAAGGAACATGTTAAGTATACCATGGGGATGCAACTGACAAAATTCAGATTGTGACCAAAACTACAGGGCAAACAACTTACTTCCTTAAATAAAAATAAAATATTACTAGGAAAACAGAGACAAAAATATAGAAGATTATTTTTTTAAAAATAGAGGATTGGGGTGCCTTGGTGGTGCAGTCGGTTAAGCATCCGACTTCAGTTCAGGTCATGATCTCAGGGTTCGTGAGTTTGAGCCCCATATCAGGCTCTGTGCTGACAGCTCAGAGCCTGGAACTTGCTTCAGATTCTGTCTCCTTTCTCTCTGCTCCTCCCCTGCTTGCACTCTCTCTCTCTCTCTCTCTCTCTCTCTCTCTCTCTCTCTGTCAATAATAAATAAATGTTAAAAAAAAAAAAATTCTGGGGGCGCCTGGGTGGCGCAGTCGGTTAAGCGTCCGACTTCAGCCGGGTCACGATCTCGCGGTCCGTGAGTTCGAGCCCCGCGTCGCGCTCTGGGCTGATGGCTCGGAGCCTGGGGCCTGTTTCCGATTCTGTGTCTCCCTCTCTCTGACCCTCCCCCGTTCATGCTCGGTCTCTCTCTGTCCCAAAAATAAATAAACGTTGAAAAAAAAATTAAAAAAAAAAAATTCTGTTAAATACAGAAGATTTAAAAGATACAGCAACAGGGGTGCCTGGGTGGCTCATTTGGTTAAGAGTCCGACTTCCAGGGGCGCCTGGGTGGCTCAGTTGGTTAAGGTCCGACTTCGGCTAGGTCCTGATCTCACAACCAATGAGTTCGAGCCCCGTGTCCAGCTCTATGCTGACTACTTGGAGTCTGGAGCCTGCTTTGGATTCTGTGTCTCCCTCTCTCTCTCTGCCCCTCCCCTGCTCTCTCTCTCTCTCTCAAAAATAAACATAAAAAAAATTTTTTTTTAAAAAGTCCAACTTTGGGGCGCCTGGGTGGCGCAGTCGGTTAAGCGTCCGACTTCAGCCAGGTCACGATCTCGCGGTCCGTGAGTTCGAGCCCCGCGTCAGGCTCTGGACTGATGGCTCAGAGCCTGGAGCCTGTTTCTGATTCTGTGTCTCCCTCTCTCTCTGCCCCTCCCCCGTTCATGCTCTGTCTCTCTCTGTCCCAAAAATAAATAAACGTTGTGTTAAAAAAAAAAAAAAAAGTCCAACTTTGGCTCAGGTCATGATCTCGAGATTGTTGAGTGTAAGCCCCTGGGGCTCTGTGCTGACAGCTAGAAGCCTGGAGCCTGCTTCAGATTCTGTGTCTCCCTCTCTCTCTGCCCCTTCCCTACTCATACTGTCTCTTTCTTTCAAAAAATTAAAATAAATGGGGGAGCCTGGGTGGCTCAGTCGGTTAAGTGTCCAACTTCAGCTCAGGTCGTGATCTAATGGTTTGTGAGTTGGAGCCCTGCATCGGGCTTTGTGCTGACAGCTCAGAGCCTGGAGCTTGCTTTGGAGTCTGTCTCCCTCTTTCTCTCTGCCCCTCCCCTGATCACACTCTGCCTCTCTCTCAAAAATAAATAAACATAAAAAAAATTAGCAAAAAAAAAATTAAAAGAAAAACATATTAAAAAATTAAAAAAAGATACACCAACCAAAATCAGCCAGTTCTTCTCTGAAACAAATTATACATATATAGTAATATTTATGAGTCTATTGGAAATGTAAATAATTTATATTATAAAATAATTGCTTTTTTTTTTAATTTTTTTTTCAACGTTTATTTATTTTTGGGACAGA
>NW_024412402.1:21410114-21438263 GCF_014898765.1 Herpailurus yagouaroundi | reverse complement strand
AGCATGAACGGGGGAGGGGCAGAGAGAGAGGGAGACACAGAATCGGAAACAGGCTCCAGGCTCTGAGCCATCAGCCCAGAGCCTGACGCGGGGCTCGAACTCACGGACGCGAGATCGTGACCTGGCTGAAGTCGGACGTTTAACCGACTGCGCCACCCAGGCGCCCCCATAATTGCTATTTTTAAATTATAATGGCATTGTGGCATTTTTTCTATCTTTTGTAGAGATATAGACTCAAATATTTACATACGGTATCTGCAATTTGCTTCAAAATAATATGGGAAGGGGAAAATAGCTGGGGGTATGGAGGAAGCAACATTGGCCACTGGTTGGATTTGGGGGCTTGGGTGATAGGTACACACTTATATATTTTTTATGTTTTTTTTAACTCTTCTATATTTTATACGTGTAAAATTCTTCACTGCAAAGAAGTTATTTTTCTTTAATTTGGAAAGCAAAATTGACATAAGTGAATAAACAACTGGATATCCTGCAAGGATGTGTATGATGGAGGTGTCAGGGATGATTCTGGGTTTCTGAGTTTTATTTCTAGATCTGAAGTGGTACCCTTCAGTGACTTAGAAAACAATGAGCGAGAACTATGTTTACAGAAGGCCATTACTCTATTTTGGACTGGACATGCTGAGTCTGAGGTGTCTCTGAGACAACCAAGCAAAGTAGAACTAATAGGCAGTTAGATAGGCAGACAGGGAACTGGGTAGGCAGAACTGGGCTAGTGGTATACATTTAAGAGTCAATAGTTGCCTGGGCATTGGTTTCCAGACTTGAGCATTGATCCGAAATATTTGGGAGAGTTCATACAAACACAGATCACTGGGCCCTAACCCCAGAGCTTCTGATTCATAGGCCTAGGGATGATTTAAGAATTTACATTTCTCAATGAGAAAGAATGAATCATGCCATTTGCAGCAACATGGATGGAACTGGAAGGTATTATGCTGAGTGAAATAAGTCATTCAGAGAAGGACAAATATATGTTTTCACCCATATGTGGATCTTGAGACATTTAACAGAAGACCAGGGGGGAAGGGAAGGTGAAAAAAATAGTTACAGAGAGGGAGGGAGGCAAACCACAAGAGACTCTAAATACAGAAGGCAAATTGAGGGTGGAGAGGGCAAAGGGGTGATGGGCATTGAGGAGGGCACTTGTTGGGATGAGCACTGGGTGTTGTATATAAGCCAATTTGACAATAAATTGTATTTTTAAAAAATAATAAAAGAAGAATTTAAATTTCTAACAATTTGACAGATGACACTGATGCTGTATGTAGGCCTGAGTACCTCATTTTAAGAATCACTGGCCAAGGAATATAGTATGAACACTGGTTCTCAACCTTGGATACACAGTGGGAATATCAGTAAAGACAAGGAAGAGAGTGTTCAAGTTGGAAAGAATGGTCAACAAGACCAAATGCTGCTCCAAAGTCCAGTAAAATAACAGTGAAAAATGACCTTTGGATTAGCAACATCAAAATAACTGGTGATTTTAAGAAGATTTTAGTGGAGTGAAGGGAAAATAAAATTAGAGGGGTTGAGAAGTAATGAAGAAAGTTCAAAAATGAAGAACAGTGAGTATAGATAATTCTTTTGAGAAGTTTGGTTGAGAGTCATGTGAAAGAGAAAAATAGTATTGTGTCCGGTGGGGAGGTGGGACTAACAACAGACATAAGCATTAAGATTAAATCACTGCCCACTTCCTTGAATTAAAAAATTAAAATTAAACCATAAATTCCCTTTCTGAAGATGAGCTGTGTTCCAATAGTTGTATCCTAAAGACCAGAAGAATCTTCAAAAAATAAAAAGGATGAAATCTAATCTTGGGTATTCTGGCATCTTAGGGAGGAATGGGTACATTTATTGAAACACAAGCTTTTTCCCTGACATTGTAGGTCTTGGGAAGCTGCCATTCGACCAGGTGATAAAATTGGCTTCCACATTCATGTATTTCATCATCAACTTGTTCATCCATTAAACGTTTATCAAATACCTATTATGTACTAGACACTGTGCTAGGTTCTGGGATTACAGTGTTCAATGACGAGTCATTAGAATTCCAGTGGTAATCACTGCTAATGAGTGTACGAGTTTCTTCTTGGGGTAAGGAGAATGTTCAAAAATTGATTGTGGTGATGGCTTCACAATTCTGTGAATACACTAAAATCCACTGAATTATACACTTTAAGTGGGTAAACTCCACGGCATGTGAATTACACCTCAATAAAGTTCATATATAAATGAGATCTGAATATTGAGAGGAATTAGCTAAGGAATGAAAGTATTTCTACACAGAGGGAATAATGTGTGCATTGGCGGAAAGAGTGTGGCATTTTAGAAGATGTGGGGGAAAAATTCTCTGACTGGCATGTTCCTTGACAGAGTATAACAACAGATGAAGCTGAAGATATCGACATAGCCCAGATTGTACTGTGTCATAAACCCTAAAGGTTTGGGGACTTTATCCTAAGAACACTAGGAAGCCAATTGTTGTGCAATATGATCCTTATGCATTCTTATACTGCCAACCATGTAGAGAATGAAGGGAAGAAAGAGGGTATTTGAAAAACCAAATAAGTGATATTATAATTCTCCAGGCACAAACTATTGGTATTTTATTTTTTATTTTTTTGTTATTTTTGAGAGACAGAAATGAGCGGGAAAGGGGCAGAGAGGAGGGGGAGGGGCAGAGAGAGGAAGACACAGAATCTGAAGCAGGCTTCAGGCTCAGAGCCGTCAGCACAGAGCCCCAGGGGCTTGAACTCAAGAATCTCGAGATCATGACCTGAGCCAAAGTTGGACGCTTAACCAACTGAGCCACTCAGGTGCCCCCAAACTACTGGTATTTTAGATTAGGATGGTGGCAACAGGAATGGACAAATTCAAGACTTGTTAATGGATTGGAATCACGATGTAGTGGTGGTAGCTGACATGACTTGTTCTGTTACGGAACCTGGTCTGGATCACCTGGGGAAGGAACCAAGTGGCACTCGGAGATCTTGGAAGGCAGGAGGCTTATTTCACACCAGGGGCTCAGAGGAGATCACTCTCCAGGGGTCTGAGTCCTGAGCATAAGCAGAAGGAACAATTTATAGTCTGTTACTTCTGTATTAGTGACAATTTGGCGCACGCATGGCAAGTGGGGCAGGAAGAAGAACCCAGAAGAGTCTTCCCTCTGGGACTGGAATTTCCCTATCAGTCCTGTTGGCCATCTTATAACAGATTTTTCCCTATCAGTTCAATTAGGTGGATGATGAAATGAAAATACAAGAGGTGCAAAGTTTGGGGTGGGGAGCAAGTTATTTTTAATACAGTTGGGATGATCTAATAAGAGAACAAGGATGATTTGTGCAGTAATAAGCTCTCCTCCACTGGGATTATCCAAGTCAGACTAGAGATCTTTCTGTTGAGTTGAAAGCATTCTAGCTCTAAAATAAATTGGGGACTAAAAAACTAAATACCCATTCAGTTCTAAGGGTCTACTACAAGAAACTGCCATTTGTGCCAAAATTTGGTCCCCAAAACATCTCATGGCTGAAATGAGCTGTCTCCCTGGAACTTGATTTCCTCAGAATCATCTATACCAGGTTAATAATTAAAGTTCCTCATGGGGTTTTCATTTGTTTGTTTCACCTGTGAGCAGGATTCTGGTTTCATAAAATCCTGCAGCAGTATTATTTAACCTACTGTCAAAGAAAGGCCTACTTATTCCACCAACCCAGAGGCAAGTCTCTTCTCGCCCAGGAAGAAAAAGGTGGGAGGCTGCAGTAGCCACAGAAACTGACCCTGCCCAAAGCCAAAACATAGAGAGGGCTCCTACAAAGTTAATCTCGGTATTTTTTCTCACACCCTCTCCAAGTATCTAGCACTGTGCCCTTAGGGCCCAACAGCCTTTTGTTGGTTAACTGATCCTCCACACCTGGGGTGAAGGTGGGGCGAGAGATGATCGAGTTTTTAAATATAGAATTCAAAAGCACAAAAGGAAGAGAAAAGGAGAGGTGAGAATAACCTCAGGAAAGATTTTTGTGTGTGTCAACACCACTCCTCTAGCCTTTGAAGGAGCTGCCACCTGGGTCCCTTAAGACACAGTCAAGGTTTACCTAATGAGTTTTACTGACTGACTTATCAAATGCCCTAGGTAGATAGATGGGATTTGTTTCACTCCTTTATTCCCACCCTGACTCTTCTCCGGTTTTTACCTTCTGCTCACACTCTAACACAAACCCCACCAGGGCCTCAAGCTCCTGCCCCTTCCAGATCCTTGCTGTTGCTGCCATCCCTCTCCTAAGGTTAAGCCTCTGCCTTCTCCTTCTGCAAATCTCAGCACAAAACTTGCTGGGCCTAATTCGCATCCTTCTGACTTTTCTCATCTGTGAAATGGGAATAATAAAAAATGATGGTGGGCATAATTGTGAAACCTATCTAGTATAATTGCCATGAGGGATTAAACATTTTACATACTTGAGAATGTGTTGTAACTGCAAAAGACTATAAAATTAGACGTTATTTTCATTGCCTTTATTTCTCAAGTAGAGTACAATGGTTAGAATCAGGGCGCCAAGATGCTTGGCTTTTTCTCAAAGGGATTAGAGAAGGGGTTGATGTTAGATGCCGCCAAGTATTTCAGAGAAAAAATCCACTCCACGTCAAGCAGGACGTCAACTCACCTTGCACAAAAAGCCCTTTGGAGAGAAGTCTTTCGGCTCCAAAGCTGGAGGCGTGGGAAAACACAGTACTCAGAGCAAAAACCCCGAGGCGCTCTGGGCCTCTAGGCCGGCAACCCAGTCAGCCTCCACGCACCTGGGGCGCGCTTCCTCCTGCAGTGAGCGCCCCTCCTACCGCCGGGTCTCAAGTCCCGCCCGGCCTGCGGAAGCGAGCACTTAGGGTCTTGGGTATTTTAACACTTTACAGGACTCTGCAGTAGACCAAGAACTTTAAAATCCCTCAGGCAGTATCGGTCACTTTGGGGTGCAGCGCACACTCCCCCCGCGGGAAGGCCCCGAGGAAGTGATGGTGTAATAAAATGAGACTCGAAGTTGTGTAAGGAATTGGCACATTTTTTTGAACAGCTCTAGGTGCCCCCGTGTTTGGGGGGAATGAGACAGATTTGAGTGTTGATTTCTCCAGTCATTTCAGAACCGCACTTCCTGCCAGATCGCCCAGAGAAATGCTAGAACAATCTTAGAGCACCTCGAGAGAATGCCAGTGGGTGCAAAGGCGGTTCGGGATTGGGTAGACCGGCCGCGGGCTTGTTGTCTACAAAGTAAGGGACCGCGTCCCTCACCTGTTTGGTCTTACCTCTTTGCTGGCCTTGGTTCCCAGGGTGAAAAATGGGCGGACTACTGACTGACCCACCTCACCGAAAGAGGCTGGGCGTTCCGGTTTCAGCCCCGCTACAGAAACCACTCAAGAAACGAGGAGTTTCTTTCGTTTTCAGTTCAAAGAAAAAAAAAAAAAATGCAAGAAGCGTGAACCATGCCTAGAAATGCTTCTCTCAGCGTTAAGTGGGGACGGCTAGAGGAAGGACAAATTGGGCAGTACTTATGCCGCATATTAATGTAAATCCGCACGTGTACGTATACATAAACACGCACAGACGGTGTCAAAACCCACGGGTGTGCAAGGACACCAAGGCACCCACAGCTCTAGTCCCGACGACCGGGAGCGGCCTCTTCTGCGCTTGCGCTTTAACCGCGTTTTCCCCGACCCCCACCCCGCTGGCGCCCCGCCTCCGAGCTCGTTCCGCCCCGCCCACTTCCCTCCCCTTCCCCAGCCCGGCCGCCCGCGCAGAGCATTGTGGGACACAAACAAAGTGCCCCCAAACAGGCTGGAGTGAGCGGAGCGGCAACGGCCGCGGCGCCGGCCCGCACGCGCGCGGCGGCGGCTCCCTCCCAACCTCCCCCTCCCCTCCCCTCACTCCCCTTCCCCTTCCCCACCCCGCCGAGAAAAACGCGAGCCGTCGCCGCGCTCCCCAAACCGCCGCCTGCCCTCGGCCAACCGCCCCCAACGGCCGCCCGCGCGCAGCGCCCCGGGCCCCCTCGCTCCTCCCCTCAGGCCCCTCTGAGCGCCGTGGGTGCTTCCCTCCAGCCGCTTCGCACTCTCCCACCTCGCAGGCACGCTGCTGGTTGTACCGCCATGCCCCAGCCACAGGCTGTCCACGGGCCTAGGCGCGGCGGCCCGAGATAGGGTCCCCTCAGCCTCCCGGGGGAGGAGAGAGGCAGCGAGCCGCGCGCTCCGCCCCCTCCCCCCGGGCTGTCGCCGCCGCCGCCGCCACCTCGCCGCCTCAGCCTGGCGGGGAGGAGGAGGAGGAGCACCAGGCCTCCGGGCCCCGGCACCGCCGCCCGCAGGTAATGGGGAGGGGAGGGCGAGAGGGCCGCCCGGTCCCAGCGGGGATCTGGGCCAGACACTTCTCGCCGCCTGTGTCTTCGGGGTGCGCCCGCCGAGGGGCTGACACCACGCGTCCCCCATCTGGGCGCTGGACGGAAAGGAAAGCCTGGTCTTGTTACCCCATCCGCTCCGGGAGACACCCCACAGGGTCCCCTCGGTGGCATTTAATCCTTCAGGGAGGAGACTAGCCTTGCCCACCCCCCACCCCACCCCCCCCCGCCAAGAGAAATCACCCCGATCTTTCAGGGTGTTCCCCATCATTTGCATGCCCGTTTGCCCCGACACCCTAACCCAAAGAAGGCAGAGGTGTTACCTCCTCTCACCTGGTCGAGCCTGAGACCTCACTGTTTTCCCCCACTCCCCTGCTGCTTTTTCTCTGGTGCTGGAAAGAAAAGGATGGCACTCTTAAAAAATAATAACAGCGAGCACCTCTTTTTCTTCCCTACCTGAGGATCACTCTTCATCTAGTCATTTTCTGGTGGCCTAACCAGGAAAAGAGGTTACCTGCAAGTGAAATGACAAGTATATTAGAACTGATCAAAGGAAATTGCATCCTTGTGAGTTCTATGAATCTTAACCGGAATTTAAAATAAGGACCAGTGATTGTATACTTTATTGGAACTTACAGAAATGAAGACAAAAACTTAAGTTTTTCAACACATAAGTAGATTATTGAGGTCAGGAAGAAATTCGCTTCCACTTATTTTCTTACAGTTTTATTCGGATATAGGCTAATACCATAAACAAACTGAACAGTTTGGTAGATGGAAAATAGTTTGGATAGGTAAAAATTTTGTGATTTCCTTTTGCCTAGGCTTTCAGTTGGAATTATTGGATTAAAAAAAAGCATTATATAAATCTTCATTTCCCTCATTACTTCACATTGACTGCCAGTGGTTAATAATATTTAATTGTAGCTAATGTAGTTTCCTTATCACGCAATGTGAAAATCATGCTTTCCTGTAGTCTCGTATTTTAGGCTAACATTCATTAATTCTGAAAACCAGATTTATTTTGTGCAACACTGCTAGGCATTTTACATATGTGGTCTTATTTAATTCTCAGGACAACCTAATGACTTAGATACTATTCCTTGAATTTTATAGATGAGACATATTTAATGATAATTGCCTCACGCCCCACAACTAGAAGTGAAATTTGTACCCAGATATAATTCCAGTGTAGGAATATTTTCTACCTTGCTTTTCAGTACAGGTGCACTTTTAACTTTATCATGAAAAATTTGCCTTATGAAGTTGAGAAAAAAATAGTGAATACTCCACAACCTAGGGTCAGTAACATTTATTGTTTCCTGTCTTCTCCCTGTCTTTCTGTGCGTAACATTTGAAAGTAAGTTGTAAACATCAGGACCTTCAAATATTTCAGCATGTATTTCCTTAAAATAAGGACAGTCTTCTACTTAACCCCCATATCATTATCTAATCCATATGCAAATTTCCCCTTTATTCTAAAGCCTCCTTGAGAAATTTTTTCCCTTTCAGTATTTGGTCAAGGTGAATACTTTGCATTTGATGATTATGCCTTTAGTCCCTTTTAAAAAGATTAGTACCCATCTCTTTTTTTTTCTGACACTTAGTTGGCCAAAGCAGTTGTCTTATAAATACTCCCACATTCGAGACTTACCTATTTCCTCATAGTGGCTTTTAATTTATTCCCCTATCCCCTTGAATTTTCTGTTACTGGAAGTTAAGTCTAAAGAAAAACTTGATTAGCTTGAAGTTAAACTTCTTTGGCAAGAATATTTTTAATAGGTAATACTATGTACTTCATATTGCTTCATAAATAGGGAGATAATGTCAGACTGCTACATTGTTAGTGATGCCAGATGACCACTAAAGTGGTGACTACCAAATCTGTTATAAGGGTGTGGTTTGCCTGTTTGTGATTTGTACACAGCCTTGGGGTAATACTTTGACACCAAGCAAATATCCTACCTTTTACTTAGTGATTTCAGCACTCCTTGGTGACTTTTGAGTAAATCACTTTTACTGGAGATTTTCTGTAAGAAAGATTTTCATCATTAACTAGGGGCAAACTAAAGTTCTTCCTAAAAAATGTGGACTAAATGCTTAATTTCTTCCCTTCAGGGATCAATATTCAGAGTAAAGGGTTAGAAAAATAATTACCCCAGTGATGGCAAATGAGATTTTTTTCTTCCTTTTTTGCATGACACACTATGGACTCCTGGGTTTTAATGCATGCATTTTTTTTGAATAAACCATTACAGTCATTTTTCTTTTCGATGAAATTGCCCCACGTTTGGACAGTAGGAACCCTTTCACCCTGGCTCCTGTGTCTTTTTTTTTTTTTTAACTCCTGCTTGCCATTGAAGCACTCTTGGGGTGCTTGCTGGCACAAGGTACCCTACGCTTGCCTTGTTACTTTCTTTGCTCTGGATCTGGAATGGGTTGTTTAAGGAGTCTTGGTTCTTTTTGGTGAGAAATGGTATGTAGAAACCAAGATCAGGATGTTGGCATATTCATTGCTGCTGGAATATCATTGCTTCGAGGCCCTTTCAGAGGAGAGAACTGAAAAATGTTTTTTGCTTATTCAATCATACGTTCATAGTGATATATCCAATTCAGATTTAACATAGCAGACTTCTTTGATTTTATATTTGTCTCAAATGAAAATCTTGGTGCCTAATAGAATTAACATACTTAACTTTATCCTACTGTGTATACATGCAGTCATTTTAAAAATAACCGTAACAATATTGTACTATCATTAAACTTCCCCCAAATTTTAAGAGTTCTTTGCCCTTATTTTTGTCCTTAGAATATATTCTATGAAGGGTGTATAATGGGAATACTTAGGGTGTTCAGAAGTCCCTTGGAATATTTTTCTGTTTGTTTAGCTACCAATTTGATATGGTTCATTGGTTTTATTTATTATTTTAGAGTTGTATTTATTTTTGAATATGTAAAATACATGGTTCAAAAGACAAAATAATTTTTTGAAAGTATGGCTAAAGAAGTCTCACCCAAATTAATTTTTAAGATGAAGTATTCTTTATTTTTGCCATACCTTTTAATATCTAATATATATCTTAACTGCAGAAGGTTTATCAGTAGACAGAGTATGTTACTTGCTTGAAGTGATATAGGAGTAATTTTAAGTTTTGCAATTAGATTCTGATTCCTCTGGCAAAGAGAAAACATTAAGACTAATCTTCCAAGGTGAGCAGAAAAGTAGATTTCAAGCTTGTTTTTACAAGCTTCTACTTGAAAATCATGTCTTTAAAGAGGTATGTAGGTGGTGGAAGTTTTGTGTCTTTCATCCACTTGCATGCCACACAACAAAATTGACATACATATGCTTTCTGCAGATATAAAAGGCATTTGGACATGTGATCAGTGACGACAGCACATTTTATTTGGATTGGGCAAAATTTTATAGAAATTATAATTATGTGTTCAAATGAGGGATTAGGAGGGAGCAGTGGTTATCTAAAGTGGGCAGAGCACAGTTAGGCAGTTTATCAATCACCTGTCACCCAGGTGCTAAAAAGCAAAAGATGTGTCCAGTGTGTTTTCCTCGTGTATACCACTACTGCTTTTGGTAACAGAGTGAATATAGATTTCCTTAAGGGAGTGGAGTGGGAAAATGGAGAATGCATGTGCTTTGGACCTATTCCCCCTCATTCTCTCTTTGATCTCAGTAAAATAGATTTCCCAATATTATTAGAACACAAAGTAGGAGGGAAATGCCACAAATAATTGCATAGGTATGTATAACTACATAACAAGTAGAACCTATTGTGGGTAGACTGAATGGACGAATATGCTAATGATGATAATTGCTAACGTTTGTTGTGCCCTTTCAAAAAGCCAGCATTGTACTAAACATTGCATACAACATCTCGTTTAAATTTCACATTAACTCTTGATATTGCCTAATATCTTATTTAGCAAGTAAGGAAACTGATATCCAGGTGTCAAACTCAAGTCTGTCATCAGAATTAGCATTTTACTACTTTGGTACACCTCATAGCTAAATGTAACGGGTAATAAAATATATTTTCATTCACCATGAATTAAAGGAATTATATGGTTGATGTTTGTCCTGTAGCAACACCGAAGATTACATGCCAAGAGCCCCAAGTGCTTGTCAGGTTTATTATACATCCTTAGTATTACTATCAGACTTTGCTTCAGAAACTGCATAGTTTAGGAGATGCCTTGGTGGCTCAGTTGTTTGAAAGTCCAGTCCAACTCTTGATTTCAGCTCAGTTCCTGGTCTCTAGGTTTGTGGGATCGATGGCCGAATCGGGCTCTGTGCTGACAGTGCAGAACCTGCTTGGGATTCTCCCTCTCTGTCTCAAAAATAAATAAACTTTACATAGTACAACATCAGAAAGTAAGATGGATTGGCAGATGGATAGGTATGTGATAAATCAAGTATTATAATGTTAATGGTAGAATCTAGGTATGGTTATGCAAGCATTCATTTGTAAAGTTCTTTAAATTTCTGCTTTGTCTGAAATTTTTCATAATAAAATGTTGGAGGGAGTGATTAACAGTATATTGTAATTATAAGACAATTTTGATGGCTATATAAAAACCAGTAACGAGCAATATCCTCTATGCCTAGAATGGTTCTCTTAAACTTTTAGTATGTCTTCCTAGCCTATAAAGGATAAAACACTTGTCACTGAAAGTGGTCAAGCATCAAAGGCTCTTTTAAAGGGGTTTTCTTCATTAGTTAGGGGATCCCTAATTAATTAGGCTCCTTCCGGCTATAGTTTTTTTAATATCTTTAAAAATATTACATATATCAAATGTATGTATATATTTTTCCCCTTGTAGTTTTCTGATATTTTGTAGACTGCTATTGAGCATACTTTTCATATAAACTTTATGGGGAGTTTTTACTTTAAAAAAATTTTTTTAACCTTTATTTTTGAGAGACAGCACAAGTAGGGGAGGGGCAGAGAGAGAGAGAGAGAGACACAAAATCTGAAGCAGGCTTCAGACTCCCAGCTATCAACACAGAACCCCATGCAGGCTGGAACCCACAAACTGTAAGATCATGACCTGGGCTGAAGTCGGACACTTAACCGACTGAGCCCCCTTCCCCCCCTCCCCCCTCCCCTCCCCCCCAGGGCCCCCCTAGGGTGTTTTTACTTTAAATGCCCCACATTGATGACCAGATACTGGACCCTTAACTGACTGAGCCCCCCAGGCACCCCTGGGGTGTTTTTACTTTAAATGTCCCACGTTGATGACCGCAACAGATGATTCTCCAGATACCTAAGAATGATTGGGCAAAATTTATCCCCTGTTAAACTGAAAGCCACGTTGGTTTTTTTGTTCTTTATGTTAGAAATACATCACCCCATTTTAGGCAATGAGCTGGAAGTCTCTAGATTCTTAGTCACAGGATCTAAAATAGTGATTGTATACATTAGATTTATATTATACTCCTGCTTGAAGGTACATTGACTATTACATTAATTTCTTCACTAACATTATTAGTGCCAAAGATGAACTTAGCACATTTTTACATAACTCATTGTGGAGTAAATCACTGACTTGTATCATCATGGTATGTCGTATTGATAATTCCTTCTTAGAATAGTGAAAACCGGTGGACGAAAATGTGTCACTCTTCTTGGAGAACATTGTCCTTGTTTCCACATTGAATGTTCTCCTATTTTAATAATTTTTAGTATAGCTTTTAAAACTTACAATTGGTTTATACCCACTCAATTTATAGTTTCTGTATTCTGTATTGCTATCCTACAGCTATTAAAATGTATGTATTTCTATGTGTTGAAGGAATTGGCTATTCATTTGGCTTTGATTGTTTTGGATGTATTCAGCACAACTACAGACGTGTTGGGGTAACATATAACCAAGACTGAATCTCTGGAATCAGAATTTTGTGGAACTGCCCCTCTGGCCTCTGAAGCAACTTTAGATTTAACTGATTTCCTCTTAATTTAGATCTTAACTTGCTAAGTGTCTGATCCTCACTATTAGCAGGAAAAGCAAGCATATTCAATACTAGTTTCTATTAAATATC
Source organism: Herpailurus yagouaroundi (assembly GCF_014898765.1). NCBI lineage: Eukaryota > Metazoa > Chordata > Mammalia > Carnivora > Felidae > Herpailurus > Herpailurus yagouaroundi. The sequence goes on along the minus strand of NW_024412402.1, from coordinate 21,425,813 downwards.
TTATTTGTGCTCTTTGATAAAATTGGGACATCTTTGGTCTAAACAGAAAAATTAAATGTATGAGTTTTCAGGGACTCAGACATACCTACTTTGCTTCCATTTAGTATTTCTTTTACTGTTGGTATTTACTGGTGTGTGTGTGTTTATCTTTTTGTCCTTTTTATGTTTTGACTACCTGAATTTTACTTTTTTTTTTTTTTTTGGCTCTTTGTTTTTCTCCTTTCTTCTTTGGATCTGCCAACACTGCTCACTTTTTTTTTGTGACTTTCTGTTACTGTATGAGCACAGTTGCTTTTATATTTGGTGCCTTTTGCGTGCCGTATAAAACTATACAAACCATACTTCTGTGAGAATTGTTTGTATTACAGGAGTCACTGCCTCTGTTTTTTTGGCCAACTTGGTATTATGTCTTCCTCATTTCTTTCTACTTTGCTCAGCTAGGTTTACTTTGAGAGCCAGTACAGAATAGTGTTAAGAGCAGACTGGGTTCAAATCTTGACTCTTTTACTTACTACTTGTGTGGTCTTGGGCCAGTTCCCTTAACTTTGTGCTTTGCTTTCCTTATTGGTAAAATGAAGATGCCACGGGATACCTATTCCAAGATTGTGTGAGAATTAATTTTTTTAATATGCAAAAAGTACCTAGAACAATGCCTGGTACATATTGACTACTATATAAGTGTTAATATTGACTTGTGATTATTGTTCTTTTTTAAAGAACAACTCAAAGTCATTGATTATTTTTTTTTACAGTTTATTGAGATAAAACTCAAAAACCATAGATTATTGCCACCACAAATTTGTGGTCTCCCAGTTTTATTTGGGTCTTTCAGTACCTCCTAGCCGTCCTTTTGGGTTTTTTATCTCCATACATTTCTCATGTTTCATTTTCCTCAAAATTGTACTTTATCTCCTCTCTTCTCGGCATTCTACCTCTACCTATAGTTTCAAAGAGAAATAACATAAAAGCCAAAGCTGTCAGACAAGAACTCTCACTACTTGTCACCACCCACCTATAAACTGTAACTGCACCCTTCCTTGAACTCTTTTTTCCTGTCACTGGGTCTCCTGTTTAAGGCTAATTTTTTCACTCAGGCATTGAATCCAGTTTCTCCCTGTCCAGGGACCTTGTGTTGTCTGTTATCACTGTTTCCTGTATCTTCAACTTTTCCTTTTTCTCTGAGTCTTTTCCAACAACTATCAAAACAATCTGTCTATATTTTACCACAATAAAAATAATAAATCTGGGGGAAAAGCATTCTCTAGTTTCTCCCATTCTATAAAAATACCAGCATCCTCCCTTGAGCCCTTATTTCCCTCCAGTGAACTCCCTTGCTCTATCTTTAGAAGCAGACTTCTTCAGATTGGATTGTCTATACTCACAGTTTTTACTTCCTCATTTCTGTACATTCTTTATCAATTGCAGTCTAACTCTCTACTATGTGCTATTATAAGGTCATCAGTATTTCCTTGTGATTATATTGAATAGACTGGTTTATATCTTATTTGACCTATCAGCAGCATTTGACACTGAAAACCACTCCTTGAGATATTCTGCACCCTTGGTTTTTGGAATATTCTACCATCCTGGTCATTCTGCATATCTTTTCCAGGTTTTCTTTTTGCTATCTCCCACCCACTTTTTCCTCCTCTGTTTTTCCTCATCATTCTAGCTGAAGGTTTATCAATTTTGCATTGTAGCTAAAGATTCTCTTTAAAGAACCATTTTGACTTTAATTTGTTCTGTGCTCTATTTCCTATTCAATGGTAGAAGCCTAGGCCATTGATTTTTTAAATTTTGTTTTAATTTTTTTATTTATTTTTAATTTAGAGAGCACCTGTGTGAGTAGGGGAAAGAGCCGGGGGGGGGGGGGGGCCGGCGCGGGAGCGGTGTCGGGAATCTTAAGCAGGCTCCATACTCAGCACAGAGCCGAATGCAGGGCTTCATCCCAGGTCCCTGAGATCATGACCTGAGCCGAAATCAAGAGTCAAGATGCTCAACCAACTGAGCCACTCAGGCGCCCTGATTCATTTTAATTGCAGTGAAATATACATTTACATATTTATTTCCTTAACTATTTTTAAGTGTACAGTTCAGTAGCATAAAATACATTCACATTGTTATGCAACCATCACCACCATTCATCTCTAGAACTCTTCTCATCTTGCAAAACTGTAACTCTGTACCCATTAAATAATAACTTTCCGTTCTTCCTCCCTCCCTAAGCCCCTGGCAGCCATCCTTCTACTTTGTTTCTATGACTCTGACTACTCTGGAAACCTCATATCACCATCATACAATGTCCTTTGGTGACTGACGTATTTCATTTAGCATAATATCCTCAGGACTTATCTGTATTGTAGTGCCTATCAAAATCCCTTCATTTTTAAGACTAAATGATATCCCATTGTATGTATATATCACATCTTGTTTATCCATCATCTGTTGACGACACTTGTAGTATCTCTACCTTTTGGCCATTGTGAATAATACTCCTATGGATATTTGCATACAAATAGATGTTCATGTCTCTGCTTTCAATTCTTTTGGGTATATACCAGAAGTAGAATTGCTGGATCATATGATAATTCTATTTTTAAGTTTTTATGCACCCCAGTACTGTTTTACACAGTGGCTACACTTACATTCCTACCAATGGTGCACAAGGATTTTTTTTCCTCCACATGCTCACCAACACTTGTTATTTTCTGTGTGATTTGTGATATTTTATTTAATCGGAGTCATCCTAATGGGAGGTGGCAGGGTGTATGGTCATAGGCCATTGATTTTTTTTTTTAGACATTCTTTTCTAATATGTATATTGAAAGCTATAATTTTTACCCTAAGCACTGCTTTAGCAGCATCCCACAAATGTTAATAATGTATTTTAATTATTACTCAATAAAAAATACTTTTCTGTTTCCCTCATTGATTCCTTCAATAAACCTATGGATTATTTCAACATTTTATTTCCAAATATTTGAGGTTTTCTCGATAACTCATTGATTTCTAATTGTGTGTATATGTAGAGAGAACACTTTTGTGTGCATTCATTACTTTAAAATTTATTAAGATTTGTCTTATGGCCCAGCATATCTGTTTTGATAAGCATACTGTGTTACACTTGAAAAGAATGTGTATTCTGCACTATAAATATCAAGTCAAGGTGATTGGTGGTATTGGTCAGATCTTTTTATGTCTTCACTGACTTTTTTTTGGAAGGGGGTCCAATTCTACCAGTTATTGAGAGGGGTATTAAAATTTCCAAGTATTTTTACGGGTTGTCTTTCTCCTTAATTCTGTCAGTGTTTGCTGCTTGTATTTTAAAGCATTGTTATTATTAGGTGCACACGCATTTCTTACTGTTACACACCTCTGTATCTCTGGTAATATTTTTGTCTTGAAGTCTATCTGATATTAAAAATATCACTCCAGCCAGTCTTTACTGTTTGCATGGTATATCTTCTAACATACCTGTGTCCTTTTATTTCTTTCTTTCTTATAAAGAGCATATAGTTGGGCTTGCATTTTTAATCCTATTCTGCCTTTTATTTTTTTTATTTTTTATTTTTTTTTTTTTGATGTTTATTTTTATTTTTGAGACAGAGACAGAGCATGAACAGGGGAGGGGCAGAGAGAGAGGGAGACACAGAATCGGAAGCAGGCTCCAGGCTCCGGGCCATCAGCCCAGAGCCCGACGTGGGGCTCGAACTCACGGACCGTGAGATCGTGACCTGAGCTGAAGTCGGACGCTCAACCGACTGAGCCACCCAGGCGCCCCCTATTCTGCCTTTTAATTGAAATATTGAGTTCGTTAAAATTTAGTGTAGTTAAATCAAGTCCACAATCAAATTGTTGGAAGGGTTGGTTCCTTCTGAGGGAAGGAATCTATGAGGGAACTATTCTTCGGTAATTTTTTTTTTAATGTTTGTTTATTTTTGGAAGGGAGAGAGACACAGAGTGCGAGCGGGGGAGGGGCAGAGAGAGAGAGATGGAGACACAGAATCTGAAGCAGGCTCCAGGCTCTGAGCTGTCAGCACCGAGCCATGGGATCATGTGAGCCGAAGTCGGATACTTGACCGACTGAGCCACTCACCCAGGCACGATCCCTTCTATGCCTTTCTTCTTGCCTCTGGCTTGTGGCAGTATACCTCCAGTCCTCACTTGTTCTTCCTGTGTGTCATATCCCCTTTATATAATGACATCCTAATTACATCATTTTAACTTGATTACCTTTGTAGAGAGCCTGTTTCCCAATAAGGTAACATTCTCAGTTGTGGGGCATAAGACTTCAACATATTGGACAGGGAGGAGACAAGATTGAATCCATAATAAGACACATTTAAAGTTCAGCAGTAGGGACACCTGGGTGGCTCAGTCGGTTGAGCGTCTGGCTCTTGATTTCTGCTTGTGTGATGATATCACGGTTGGGTTTGTGAGTTTAAGTCCCACGTCAGGCTCTGCACTGACATTTCAGAGCTGGCTTGGGATTCTCTCTCTCTCTTCCTCTCTCTCTGCCCCTCCCCTGCTTGTGCTTTCTCTTTCTCAAAATAAAAATAAAGTTGGCAGCAGTGCAAACGCCTGTTGGGTAAAGCCACTGTACTTGTGTACATATCTTAAAACAAACACATTGGAACTCCAGTAGTTGATGTGAGCACTTAAAAACTCTTTAGGGAAAAAAAAAAGAACTCTTTAAATGCTAATTAACTAAAACTGACTTGAATTTAACTTGCTCCTGTAAGGATCTGTGAATAAGACCCGACTTCAAGCTTTCTTTCTAGTAATAATGAATTGATGTTAAAGCTGATACTCCTTGTGTATTATGCTTGAATCCTTGTGAATGGCAACATGATGGGATAGGGGAAGGGACTGGGAATTTGAATTTTTTAGTCAGACCTCTGTTCAAATCCTGTTCTTATTTATTTATAGGACTGCAGGCAAGTTAATTTAACGTTTAGTTTCCTCATTTATAACAATTTAAAAAACTACTTTCTCTGAATTCTGAGCCAAGAAAGAGATAAAGACACTTGGTGAGTTAATCAATCTATATTAACTTCTCTTCTCTTGATACAGAAATTAACAATCAGCGTGACTCTGGCTACCAGCAATGAGAGGAAATTCTAATAGTTGAGTGTTACAAGTTTAACTGATTTATTGTTTTAGTCCAGGTAAATCTCAGTCTCTTAAATTCTGAACTAAGAAGGACTTCCTCGTATAGCAAAATGATTGAAATCTTTGTTTGATTATAAAATATGGCTAGTTATAAAAGCTAAATGATTTCTTTATAGCTCAGATACAGAAATCTCTTTGAAATTCTTCCTGAAAACATTAATAAACACTTAAGGAAGACTATTGGAAAATAAACCATCATCAAATTAAAGATCACATATACTTTATAAGTGTTCAGAGAAAGTAAAAGTGTTCTCAAATATGAGTACTCATGTGAATCCATTCTAAAAAGTGTACTTCCTTTCATAGAAAAATACATATATTTGGTTTTGCTTAGACTGACAACAGAATAACAAGTTTTCTTAAAACAAAATTTAAAATTGTGGTACTATAATATTTGTAAAGGAAAAAAAATCTTGATTCTAAGGAAAATAATAGTGAAAAACATACTATTGTAACTTAATAAGTTTTTAGAGAGAGAAGTAATTGAGTAGCAATTTTCACTAGTTCCTTCATATTCTGTGTAATTTTAGCATGAGGTTTTTACTTTGAGTTATGGCTCTTCTGTTCTTAAACCAGCTGTTTTAACAGGTTTTCTATAAAATATTTGCATGTTGTGTATGTTAAACTCTTCATGTATTTTGTTTCAAGTTTTATTTTGTTGTTGTTTGCAGTTACACTTTTATTAATAATGTAATTCAATGTAAAAGAATATGTTTATTCCAGAAATAAGCACCATAAACCACAAACGTTTATTCCAACATTCTTTAATTGCCCTTTCTGTTAGGCATTTATAGAATGCACACAACCTCAGTCTCTTAAGTAGCATGTGGATCTAGAAGACAGCAAGATCTGTAAACAGTTGATCATCTATTATACGTAAGCTACTGAAGTAGAGCAATGATCCTTTTGTGGCCATAAAGGGATGCCCAGTGAGAATCACTGCACTATAATTAGTGTTACTAGAAAGAATATGTAAATGGTATAGAAAAAAATTATTAAGAACCTCCATGTAATGTCCACATGAAGATTTTACACAAATGTTCATAACAGCTTTATTTGTAATAGTCTCAAACTGGAAATAACTCAAACGTCTGTCAACAGTTAAATGATAAACAGATTCTGGTATATCTATACAAATAGAACAGCACTCAGTAATAAAAAGCCAGATTCTTGAGCCCAACAACATGGATGAATCTCAATAATTATACCCAGTGAAAGAAGCCAGATAAATAAGAAAGTCTATATTATATAATTCTATTAATGTAAAATTCTAGAAATGTAGCTAATCTAAAATGAAAAGCAAATCGTTAGTTCCTGAGAAGAGTAGGAGGGAGAAATTACAAAGAGGCACAAATGTCTAGGGGTCATGGAAATTTTCCGTATCTTGATCGTAGTGATGATATATGTTAAAACTGATCAAATTATACACTGTATTATACAGTTTATTGTACAGCAGTTCTAGCCCAAGCACTTATGAAATGATTTTTAAAGAACACGGGTATGATTGATTTCATAAATATATTGGAATTGTCCTTGGAGAGGAGACAGAGTATAATCCCTGGTAAACCTAAATTGATATTATATCAACTGCCAAATTAGTGGTCAAGACAGAAAAATACTGCAGGAGTTAGATGGAGGGAAAGGCAGCATAGCTTAATAATAAAGTAAGGACAGGATGTAATTAAAGTCAGAGTTTCTGATTTTAAGCCCCTGTTAGGCCACTTATTTTCTCTGATATTATTTTTCTTTAAAGAGTTTTCCTTATCTACTTCAGAAGGTCTTTAAGATCCAAAGAAAATATATTTGAAAGCATATTGTAATCTAAAAAGTGACATACAGAGGCACCTTGGTGGCTCAGTCAGTTGAGTGTCTGGCTCTTGGTTTTGCCTCAGGTTATGATCTCACAGTTTTAGTGAGTTCAAGCCCCAAGTCGGGCCGACAGTGTGGAGCCTGCTTGGAATTCTCTCTCTGCCTCCTTTCTCTCTGCCCCTGCTCACGGTTGGTCTCTCTAAATCAATCAATAAAAACTTTAAAATAGAAAATAAAAAGTGACATACTAATGAGAGGTATTGCTGATAATCTAGGGTAGAAGGAAGAGGAAATAAAGTAGTATTTGACCTGTTGAGAGCAATGAGGAGGGAATTCCAAAAAGGGATGAAACCTACAGAAGTGGAAATTATATATTTGAGAATGAGTCAAAATCAGTTTGGAGCAAATAGTTAATATTGGAGAGTAGAAAGGGAAAGATAACAGCCTAAAGCATCTAAAAATGTAGAGTGAAGAGATATGAAACAGAAAGATTAGCATCAGGATATGGTTTTCTGTTTATTAGCCCTATGATTTTGAATAAGTCAGTTCTTCTCAGCTTCAGTTTCCTCACCAATTTAATGGGAAGAGGATAATCTGCCTTATCTCAAGGGTTTTGTATATTGAAATCAATACCAAATGTATATGAAAGTGCTGAAAAGAACAAAGTGTACTGTTTAGTTTCGTGTGGTGGGACCCCAAGGTTGCTCAGTCAAACATTCAACTCTCAATTTCAGCTCAGGTCATTATCTTACAGTTGGTGGGATTGAGCCCCGTATCAAGCTCTGTGCCGACAGTACGGAGCTTGCTTGGGATCCTTCCCCCCACCCCCCCCCCCGCCCCGTTCCTCTTCCACTCACATTCTCTTGCATTCTCTCTCTTAAAATAAATAAACTTAAAAAAAAATGTTCTGAAATGAGAATTTAAGAAAAAAGAGTTGTTTTGTGTGATAAGACATGAGGTAGTAACTGCTGGACTCAGATGATTATATTTAGAAAAAAATTTTTTAATGTTTATTTTTGAGAGAGAGAGTGTGTAAGTGGAAGAGGTGCAGAGAGAGAGACACAGAAACCAAAGCAGGCTCTGAGCTGTCAGCACAGAGCCTGATGCAGGGCTCGAACCCATGAACTGTACAGTCATGACCTGAGCCGAAGTCCAGTGCTTAACCTACTGAGCCACCCAGGTGCCCCATGATGATTATATTAGAGAATATTTGAATAATGGTGAAGGATTAATTCGAGGTTGGTGAGGCTAAAGGCAAGGAGACCAGTCAGAATGTTTGAGTAGTCCAAAGCAATGACTAATGAAGAAAGGAAAGGATGGATTTGAGATCGGTTTCAGAGACCAAGTCTATGTTAGGAAGAAAAGGGAAAGATAAAAGTTGTATTTGTTTCCTGTGTCTGTTGTAATAAATATCACAAAGTGGAAGGCTTAAAGTAACAAAGGAGGGTCCCTACATGGCTCAGTTGGTTGAGTATCTGACTCCTGATTTCAGCTCAGGTCATGATCTCACGGTTCCTGGGTTCAGGCCCCTCATTGGATTCTGTACTGACAGTGTGAAGCCTGCTTGGGATTCTCTCTCCCTCTTTTTCTGTCCCCCCCCCCTTCTCTGTCAAAATAAACATTTTTAAAAAATAATAAGGAGCCCCTGGGTGGCTCAGTCAGTTAAGCATCAGACTCTTGGTTTCAGCTCAGGTCATGATCTTGCAGTTTGTGGGATCGAGCCCTGCATTGGGCTCTGTGCTGGTGGCGTGGAGCCTGCTTGGGATTCTGTCTGTCACTCAAATAAAAAAACATTAAAAATTTTTTTTAATAATAACAAAGTAACAAACGTACTCTCTCACAGTTTTGGAGCCCAGAAGTTCAAAATCACTATCACTGCCATGAAATCAAGGTATTGGCAGGTACCCACTCCTACTGAGTGGCTTCCATATGGCTCTAGGGGCAAATCTATTCCTTGCCTCTTCCAGCTTCTGGTGGCTGCAGGCACTCTATGGCTTGTGGCCACAATACTCTAATTTCTGCTCCATCTTCACATCACCTTCTCCGATGGGTGTCAGATTTCCTTTTATCTCTCTTTTATAAGAATGCTGTTATTTGTATTTAGGACCTACCTGGATATTCCAGGCAATCTCCTTAAGATACTTAACCATACCTGTAAAGTCTTTGCCATAATAGTAACTTTTGCAAACTCCAGGGATTAGGACACAGACGTATTGGGGAGAGTGACCTTTTTAAGTCATAGATGACTCCCAGGTCTTTTGCTTTTGTATTGGTGGTCTCATTGGCCAGAGAACTTCAAGAGGAAGTCTTCACATACGTGAGGATCGATGATGAATTCAGTTGGGCCTGTTGAAGTATATCTGTATATGAATATTCATTTTGGGGTCAGAAAACCTGAATCAAGTGACTTAAACATTGAGGACATTTATTATTTAACACAAAAACAAAACAAGAAATCCTGGAGTAAGATAGCTTCAGAGTTGGTTATTCAGCAATTCAATGACCTCATTAAGAACCCAAGTTCTCAACTTTTTGCTTTGCTATCCTTAGGTTGTATCTCTCCTTATGGTTCCAAGATGGCCCCCATAATTCTAGGCTTTAAATTCAGGGATGAAAACACCTAGCTGGCTAGTTTTGTGTGCTTGTTTATTGTTGTTGCTGTTCAAATAAGCAGCTCTAACTCCTGGGACTCCAGCAGGTTCTATTCCTCTTAGCCAGGTAAACATTTTCCTTGACTATCTTTGACCTAAATAGAGCTATTACATCTACATTGCAAATTTGTTGAAGCAGATAGCATGTGTATACACGTGTGCGTGCGCGCGCGCGCACACACACACACTACTCCTCTATGATGGTCTTAAGTGACAGTGGATTTTAGTACTTTTTTTTTTTTTTTAAGTTTTTATTTATTTTGAGTAGTTGGGAGGATCTGAGGAGGGCTCCATACTGACAGCAGATAGCCTGATGCGGGGCTTGAACTCAAAATCCTGACCTGAGCTGACATCAGACGCTTAACCAAATGAGTCACCCTGGGGCCCCAAGATTTTAGTACCTTCTGATGTGCAGATTTGAAGATAAGGAACCAACTTTTTCTGGGCTTGATCAGAATTTAAGCAGCCCATTCACCTTGCTTAGCCTTTAAGTTCTTGTCTGCAGATTTCTAACCATTTCTTGATTTAACATTAAACATTAAAGTAGTGGATAGTGTGGTGTGGGGACTCTCCTGGGAATCCTCAGAACCTTTCAGAGGGTTTACAACATCAAAACGGTTTTATAACAGTATTAAGATATTAAGGTATAATTAAATTAATTATATAAAGATAGAATTTTTTTAGTTTAGTTTTTTTTTCCCCCCAAGTAATCTCTACACACAATGTGGAGCTCAGACTTAACAGTTTCAGCATCAAATGTCTCATGGTCTACCAACTGAGCCAACTAGGTGCCCCCCTCCCACCCCACCCCCACACACCTCCCCCGTTACCTGTTTGTCAACACTTTCAACGTTCTTCTGGTTTTTGGTGTTTATTGACTTTGCTGGATTTAACAATATCCATAAACACTTCAAAATGAAGCATGGAGAGAGCAAACGAGAGCAAAGACTTAAATGACCATGCAGGACCATTTTATATCATCTCTTGGAAGTAGGCATATTTAACAGTCTTGCTCCTGAGTATGACTTTGATTTATCAATAAAAGTTGATTAGTAGGGAAGTATCTATAATTTTTCTGAATTTGCCTCTGAAGGGATGGTAGCTGAGAGAAGATTTCCAGGTTTTAGCAGGAGGCAAGGGGGTGACTCAAAAATGAACACTAGATTTTAAGCTCTGGGTGACTGGGCAATTCAAAGTACCCATCGTTAACAAAATTAGAAATTCTCCATGAAATATCAGTTGAGAATTTAAGTTCAGTTTTGGATGGTGAATTTGAAACGTGGCAAACACATTCAGAAGTAATTGTCTAGTGCTTTAGCTGGTCATTAGAGACCCAGAATTGAAGTTCAGGAATTCAACCAGAGTTGACAAGAGTCAAAGATCTATCAGTAAGAATAGTTCATCTATTACTCAGTTCTGTTCCATATTGTGTACATACTGTGTGCTAGGCATTGTGTGCTTTCCATATGCTCATTTAATCCTGATTAAGATCTAGATCTGTCTGAACTACAAAGCTTCTTAGTATACATGCTGTCTCCAGGCAACATTAGAATATTAATTGGTAACAAGTATACTGAAATTAATAAAGCTTAACTATATCTGAGGTGGAGAAATTTGTTACCGGGTTTGGGCAATGTGAAAAACTATAATTCTTTTAATTAATACATAGTGCTGTGTCAAAAGATTGAACATACATCCTTATAACTATGTTTGTAGTTAAAAGAGACAGGGCATATCTAGAATTCAAAGCCTCAGTAGAAATTGAGTTATGATGTGAAGTATGTATATATATATATGGTTTATTAGGAAGATTTGAGCTGGTAAGTTCGTTAAAAAATTAAAGCTAATAGTGTTTTTAAAAGACTTTATTGCCAATTTTTATATTTATGGATTAAAAAGTTGTTTTTTAAATACTTATTTTGGGGAGAGCCCAAGCGGGGGAGGAGGAGGATCCGAAGCAGTCTCTGTGCCGACAGGCTGACAGCAGCAAACCCAATGCGGGGCTTGAATTCACAAACCTCAAGATCATGACCTGAGCCTAAGTCGGATGCTCAACCGACTAAGCCACCCAGGTGCCCCTATACATTGAAAAGTTGTAACTGTAGATAGATGTACTTTCCCTGGACATTCAGATCATCAGAATAGGCTAATGTTTGGTATTTTCACACTTTTTTTCTCTCCATAGTGTTTTACAACAAATATTACGACTAAGATTCAGCTTTCACAATTCTGGCTCAATAGCAGTTTTTTTGTTTTTTGTTTTTTGTTTTTTTTTTTTCAGACATTGTTTTGTTATAGAATTTGACATTGTATCAGTTTGACGATTTAGAAAGATATTTACTGCAATGACTCTTAACTTTTTCCCACCTGAGTCTGGCTTTTTTAGTTGTATAAAAGCAGTTTGTCACTTTCAGGATAGTTCATTACTAATTTGAACAGATTGAATAGGAGTTCTAGAAGTAGTAAGATAAAAATTTTATTCTAATAAGAACAGTTGTTCCTGTGTGGAAACAATTATTCTTACACTATTACCAAAGCAATGGAAAGAGTTCTTGTCACAATTTAGTAATACTGGCTCCAAGTTCTGTTTTTAACTGATTTTGTACAAAACAGTAGATTCCCAAGAACCAAGTAATCTAGGTTCTACTCTCATTTTCCATTAAGTTATTGACTTGGTTAACCCTTCTGGGCTTTCTTAAACAATTTTTTAAATGTTTTTTTTTATTTTGAGAGAGGGCCTCGGCATGCGAGCAGAGGGAGAGGGAGAATCCCAAGCAGGCTCCATGCTCAGCTCAGAGCCCGACACAGGGCTTAGTCCCACCAACTGTGAGATCATGACCAGAGCCAGAATCAAGAGTCAGACACTTACTCAACTGAGCTACCTCTTTAACTTCTAAGATAATGTTTAGGCCACGAATAATATCTATGGTATAGAAGAGTGAAAACTCTCAGTCCCAGAGTCAGACCTGTCTGGCATATGGTTCCTCTGAAGACAATATAGGAGTGACTGTATCAAAACACATTGTTTTCTCCATAGTCTGTCTACAAAGACTGATAATCTCCAGAGTTGATACAGGTTCTGTTCTTGACCAACTTTAGTCAGGGTCCTCAGAGTAGCAGATCTTACCAGAGGTTTTGTGATAGATTTTTTATCCATTGTGAGTTAAAGCTAGAGCTTAAGAAATGGAGCTTCCGTGGCTTTATTGCCCCATCCTGTGTAAAGAACTTTTACTAAGGTGGTTGTGACAATTACGAATTATTCGTGTGTGATTATTATGGTTACTTCAGTTTCATTTTATCCATGAGTAAATTCTTTTAAATGTTTTATTTATTTTTGAGAGCACAAGTTGGGGAGAGGCAGAGACAGAGGGAGACACAGATCTGAAGCAAGCTTTAGGCTCTGAGCCGGGCTTGAGCCCACAAACCTCAAGATCATGACCTGAGCCAAAGTGGGATGCTTACCGACTGAGCCACCCAGGTGCCCCAATCCATGAATAAATTTTTAATGAGAATGATGAGTAAGAAAAGTGTATACATCCATATTGCCTATAAGCAAGAGGTGATGCAATGAAAAAATTTGCAGTAACATAATATACAGTGTAATTCTGTAAATTTTACCTACATAAGTGCTTGCCTTTTTTTTTTAACGTTTATTTTTGAGAGAGAGGGAGAGAGAGCGCGTGGGGGAGGGGCAAAGAGAGAGGGAGACACAGAATCCAAAGCAGGCTGCAGGCTCTGAGCTATCAGCAGAGCCTGACACAGGGCTCAAACTCACAAACTGTGAGATCTGACCTGAGCCGAAGTCCGAAGCTTAACCGACTGAACCACCCAGGGACACCTCCCCCCCCCCCCCCTTTTTTTTAATGTTTACTTATTTTGAGAGAGGAGAGTGCACATGAGCCAGGGGTGGGGTGGGGGTGGAGGGGCAAAGAGAGAATCCCAAGCAGGCTCCACGCTGTTAGCATGGAACCCAACATGGGTCTTGATCCCATGGACTGTGAGATCGTGACCTGAGCTGAAATCAAGAGTCGGAAGCTTTACTGACTGAGCCTCCCAGGTGCCTCTGTGCTTGCCTTTTTAAATATTATCTGTGAAGAGAGTCAGAAAAAAAAAAAAAAAGATTTCTTATTGTAAGAGCTTAATTTTTATAAGTGAGATCGAACATACTCATCAATTTTCTTTATATAAAAATGAAGTTTTTGATATATTTAAATAGATGAACTTATTTCTTACATAATTTGTAAAATCTGTTTGGGAATATCATCCCAAAATAAAGTCTGTGATGCTACTGGCCTTTGTTTCCTGCAGCCCTTTTGTATGTCATCAAAATCTGGCCTTGCCATTGGAAAAAGTTTTGGAAACAGGTAATTGTGCTCGTTGCACAGCAGTGTGAATGTACTTAATGACACTGAACTGTACATTTAAAAATGGTTGGAAGGGCTGGGCACCTTGGTGGCTCAGTCAGTTAAGTGTCCGGCTTTTAATTTTGGCACAGGTTATGATCTCGTGGTTTGTGAGATCAAGCCCTTTGTGAGACTCTGCACTGATAGCACACAACCTGCTTGGGATTCTCTCTCCCTCGCTCTCTGTCCCTTCCTGCTTGTGCTCTTTCTCTCTCAAATAAACATGGGAAAAATATGGTTAGAAGGGCAAATTTTGTTATATATACATTATACACAATATTTTTTAAAAATCTGGGCTTGCCCATGGAGGTGTATCACACATATGAACATCTGTCATGTGTGTCACAATTACATAAATTAATTAAAATACTGATGATAATTGCTAACTTGGAAAAGAGAAGTGTGAACAGTTTAAAGCAGTAGCCACCCTTACTCAAGATGATACAGTGAAATAACAGAACTTCATGATTGTGATAACATTAGAAGGCTGTGAAATTAGATGACCTCCAGGATTCCTCTCTGCTTCAATATTCTTTGAATTTGGAGTAAACATTGCTTTCATTAGTTAAGTAGGGATTTAAAACCCCTGGAAACAAATTAACTGTCCATCAACAAATGAATAAAGAAAATATGGTATATACATACAATGGAATATTATGCAGCATTTAAATTTTTTTTTAATATTTTTATTTTTGAGAGAGGGAGAGAGTAAGAGCGAGTGAGCAAACAGGTGAGGGGCAGAGAGAGAGGGAGACACAGAATCCGAAGCAGGCTCCAGGCTCCGAGCTGCCAGCCCAGAGCCCGACGCGGGGCTCGAACCCACGGACCGCGAGATTGTGACCTGAGCCGAAGTCGGACACTTAACTGAGTCACTCACGCGCCCGTACAGCCTTTTAAAAAGAAGAAAATTGATACCCGCTACAGCATGGATGAACCTTGAAGACATTATGCTAAGCAAAATAAGCCAGTCACATAAGGACAGACATTGGATGATTCCATTTATATGAGGTACCTAAAGTAGTCAAATTCATGGAGACAGAAAGTAGAAGTATGGTTACCAGGGGCTGGGAGTAGGGGATGGAGAATAAGGAGTTACTGTTTAATGAGTGCGACTTACAGTACAGGATAATGAAAAAGTTCTAGAGATGGGTAGTGATGATAGTTGTACAACAACAGGAATGTACCTAATGCCACTGAGCTATATACTTAAAAATGGTTAAAATAGTAAATTTTATGTATATTTTGCCACAGTGAAAAAGAAACCTTAATTAACTGCTGTTAAAATAACGTAGATGATGTAGGCATTTTAGTTTATAATAGTTCTAGAAAACTTTCTAAATACGGTAATGTGGGCACATTACCAATATAATAAAACTGCTTTTTTATATACATATACTAGTTGAATTGTGGCATGCACATGAGTTTGTATTTAATTTTACTTAATTTTATTTAATCTTAATTAAGATAACCACATGTGGTTAGTAGCTACTTCATAGAAGTAGAGTTTTATATTTTCTCATCCTCTTACTTTCAGCTCACCTATATCATTATATTTGAAGTGAATTTCTTATGGATAGCATGTAGTTGGCTCATTTATTCATTTATTTTCTTGTTTTTGAGAGAGAGAGAGAGAGAGAGAGAGAGAGAGAGAGAGAGAGAGAGAG
>NW_024412402.1:21345280-21410104 GCF_014898765.1 Herpailurus yagouaroundi | reverse complement strand
GAGAGAGAGAGAGAGAGAGAGAGAGAGAGAGAGAGAGAGAGAGAGAGAGAATGTGCGCATGCATGCACCAGTAGGGGAGTGGCAGAGGGAGAGAGACAGAATCTCAAGCAGACTCCATGCCTAGCAAAGAGCCCAGTGCAGGGCTCAATCTCACAACATGAGCCAAAATCAAGAGTCAGACGCTTAACTGACAAAGCCACCCAGGCGCCCCAGCTCATTTTTAATTGGTTTTGTTTGGACTATTCAGTGAAATTACTGATACATTCAGGCTTAAGTCTGTCCTCTTTATTTTTGTTCTCTCTGTTCTTTGTTTCCCTATTTTCTTTTTCCTCCCTTCCTGTATATTGCTTTTACCTTTTTGAGAATTCCATTTTGATTTATCCATAGTATTTTTAGTGTATGTCTTTGTATAGATTATTTTGAATTAGCCGTGGTATTGCAGTCTATATGAATAACATCTTACAGTGTACTGACGTCAACATTTGACTAGTTGGAATGAAGTATAGAAGGCTTACCTCCTTTTAAAGGCCCTTTACCCTCTCTAGTTTATAATTGTCTTAAGTATTTTCTCTACATACTAGGAGAACCACATCAAACAGTGTTATAAATTTTGCTTCAGTTATGTCAAACATAATGTAGAAAAGTTAGAGGAGAAGAAGGATTATCGCCTGTATTTTTTTTCTATCATTCTTCCCATTTCAAGATCTGTACCCATTCTTTTTGGGTAGATCCGCTGGCAGCAAATTCTCTACTTTTCATTCATCTGAAAATGTCTAGATTTCCCCTTCATTACTGAGGGATATTTTCACTGGATGTAGAATTCTTGAGTGACAGATTCTTTGAATACTTGCAAAGTGTTGTGCCACTTCCATCTGGGCTCATGAGTTTTTATGAAAAATTTTCTGGTTATTTGAATTGTTTTCCCCAATAAGAGTCATTCATTCCTGTCTTGCTGCTTTCAAGATTTTTCCTTTGTTTTTAGTTTCCAACAGTTTGATCGTGATAAATCTAAGCATGGATTTCTTCGGATATATCTTCTTTGGATTTTCAAATCTCTAGGTTT
Organism: Herpailurus yagouaroundi; assembly: GCF_014898765.1. Classification (NCBI taxonomy): domain Eukaryota; kingdom Metazoa; phylum Chordata; class Mammalia; order Carnivora; family Felidae; genus Herpailurus; species Herpailurus yagouaroundi. The sequence continues at coordinate 21,409,041 of NW_024412402.1, read as the reverse complement.
AGGGTTTTTGCCAAATTTGGGAAGTTTTCAACCTCTTTTGTGTGGGGAGAGGAATAGTTTTTCAGCCTCATCTTCTCTCCTCTTCTTTCAGGACTCTAAGGATATGAATGATCTTTTTTTATATAGTTCCTAGGCCCTGGTTTCCCTTCATTTTTTAAGTCTACTTTTCTTTCTGTTCAAATTGAGTAATTTTTATTCTTTCCTCAAGTTTACTGATTCTTTCCCCTGTTTTCTTCATTCTCCTGTTCAACTTCTCTCTTGACAAATTTTTTATTTTCAGTTATATTTTATAATGGTTTTAAAATTAGCATACCACACATGCTATTCACCATTTAAAGTGTCAGAATTTAGTGACTTTTTAGCATATTCACTTATTTGTACATCTGTCACCACGATCAATTTTAGAATATTTTCATTACCCCCAAAAAACTTGAACCCTTTAGCCATCACCCTCAAATTTCCCCCACCCTCCAGACCTCAGCAACCATAATCTATTTTCTTGGTACTGTATCAAAATACAATTGACTTTTTCCTGTTGACCTTGTATCCTGTCATTTACTAATTCTAGGAGGCTTTTTTTTTCTTTTAAGATTCCTTAGGTGTAGATAATCACATCAGCATAGAAACAGTTTTATTTTTTTCCTTCCATACACACACGCGCACATACACACTCCTCCTGGTTCTTTTTCTTGCTTTTTTTTTTTTTTTTAATCTTTGGGGGAAAGTATCCAATCTTTATCTGGTAAGTATGCTGTTACCTGTAGGTTTTTTTGTAATGCTTTTTATCAAGTTAAAGAAGTTCCCTTACATTCCTAGTTTGTTAAGAGTTTATCATAAAGGGATTCTGAATTTTTTCAAATGCATTTTCTGTATCAGTTAAAATTATCATGTAGTATTTCTTCTTTAGACTGTGAATATGACTGATTAAATTGACTGATTTTTTTTTTTTTTTTTTTTAATACTGAACCAGCTTTGTAATCCTAAGATAAACCCCACTTGATTGTGGTATTTTATTTTTATTTTTGTATTGGTAGATTTGATTTGCTAATATATGTTTGAGGATTCACATCTAGGTTCACAAAGGGTATTGTTCTGTAGTTTTCTTTTTTGTACAGACTTTGGCTTTGGTATCTGAGTAAGGCTGGACTTAAAAAATTAGTGGTGTTCTCTTTCATTTTCTGGAAGAGAGTGTATGATTGGTGTTAACTTCTTTAAATGTTTTATGGAATTCTATAGTAAAACCATTTGGGCCTGAAGATTTCTTCTTTAGGAGGGTTTTAATTCTCAGTTCAGTTTCTAACATTAATAAGACTGTTTAGGTTATCTCTTTCATCTTGGTTGAATTTTATGCGTAGTTATCTCAGGAATTGGTCTGTCTTTATTTTTGAATTTATCTGTGTACAGTTGTTTATAGTATTCTCTTTTTTATATCTGTAGTGTGTTAAAGAAAAAATCCAACAATCATAACTTGTGAAAAGATCTGGTTGGCTTTATTCAGTGTTTCATGAATTGGGCAGCATCTATTATAGAGACAGAGTGGAGCTCCAGAGTATTGTACTAAGTGGGAAGGTTTTATAGACTACATGAGTAGGAACGAGGAATTTATGGTAGGCATTTGTTGATTGGTTAAAGCGGGTTACTTTCCTTATATGGAGCAAAGGACAGCACAGCTTTTATTTGGTATTTCAGAAAACGAATTATCTCACTTCTCATACCACCTAAAATATACTTGAAATGCGTTTCTTGTAGAAACTTGTAGAAATAGTGTATTTGGATAATTTTCCATCTTTCTGTCTTTTTTCAATCCAATCTGATAGTCCTCTGTCTTTTAATTGGTATGTTTAGGCTGTTTACAATGAATGTAACAATGAGTGAAGTTTGATGTGTTGGGCCTCCTTTTTTTTCCACCCATGCCCCACTTATGGAACCTTTGGCCCCACTTATGGGACCCCAGTCATCCTTGTCTCAGCTCATGAAGTGATGGTTCCTTAACAGACAAGTAAAACTAGAAGACCACCAGTTATTATTCCCCCTTCACCAAGCACTCAACACCTAGAGCAGGGGTATTGCTGAGAGAGGAGCTTGCCGTTATCTCCATCCTCTGCTCCAGAGCTCGTCTCAGAGATTTTGCCTGGGAGGAGAAGCAGACCATGAAACAGTTCCTCATCTCTTCTCAAAACAACTGACTTCATTTGAAACACAGTGTGTAGAACTTCAAAATTACAGGTGCTCTCAAGAACAGTAGTTGTGTTGAAAGGCAATTGGGAAAAGACTGTATTTAGTCAACCTACAGCCTAGACTGCTGGATGGTCTGCAGGAGAGAACCAAAAGAATAAGATGACCTATGGTCACAACAAATATCTAATCAAGGATCTCAGAAGCTGTTCCCTCAAAGGAGCCATAATTGGTTTGGATTAATTTATAGAGCAATTTATGCCCCAGGTCACTGTTGAAAAACAACAGAGCAATTAGTGGAATTTAACATCTGAGTGTGGTAAGGGAAAAGAGAGCCCTACTGATATCACTGTAAGTCTGGTAACTGTGGACATATCCAAAGATGCACCTCCCTGAGGAGTGACCTCAGAGGATTAACACTGTGGGTATTGGGGTGGCAGAATAGAGGTCACTTTAAAAAATCTAGCTAGGGGGCGCCTGGGTGGCGCAGTCGGTTAAGCGTCCGACTTCAGCCAGGTCACGATCTCGCGGTCCGTGAGTTCTAGCCCCGCGTCGGGCTCTGGGCTGATGGCTCAGAGCCTGGAGCCTGTTTCCGATTCTGTGTCTCCCTCTCTCTCTGCCCCTCCCCCGTTCATGCTCTGTCTCTCTCTGTCCCAAAAATAAATAAACGTTGAAAAAAAAAAAATCTAGCTAGTCACTAAAAAATAAAGCAGATATCAATAATAAATATCAGGAAGTGGGGTGAGGGAACAGTAACGAGTTGCTTACAACATATTGTTGGATTTGTCCTGTTTCCAACAAAAAAATTGTAAAACATGCAGAGAAATAAATTATGACCCAGACACTGGGGGGAAAGCAGGCAACACAAAAACTGCCTGTGCCTATAACAGACCAGATGTCAGATATAACAGAAAAAGACTCCAGCGTAGCCATTTATAAGTGTGTTCACAGAACTAAAGGATAATGGTTGAAGACATAAAGGAATGTATAGTGACAATTTTGCATTAAATAGAGAATACCAATATTAAATAGAAACTGTGAAAAAGAACGAAATGGAAATTTTAGAATTGAAAAGTACGGTAACTGAAGTTTAAAAAAAATTATTATTATTTTTTTTGCTATTATCTGGCAGGAAAAAGATTTAGGAAACTTGAACATAGCTCAGTAGAGATTATACAAACCAAAGAACAGAGAGAAAAAAAGATAAAAGTGAATAGTCTCAGAAAAATCTGGGACACCATCTAGCACACCAACATATGTATAAATGGGAATACTAGAAGAACTAGAGAGAGGGGTGAGGAACAGAAAAAAAAAAAAAAATTCAAAGAAATAATGGCAGAAAACATCCCAAATTTCTTGAAGAATGTAATCTACACATCCAGGAAACTCTGTGAACTCCCAAGTAAGAAAAATGCAAAAAGACCTATAAACTGACACATTATAGTAAAAATGCTGAAAGTCAAAGAAAAGGAGAAAATCTTGAAAGCAGCAAGAGAAAACAGCTCTATAATGGAACCCTCCCTCAGGTTAACAGATGACTTCCTAGGAAAAAGTGGAGGCCAGGAAACAGTTGGAAAATACACTCAATGTGTCCTTCAAAGAAGGAAACTGTCAACCAAGAATTCTATATTGTCTTTCTCAAATGAAAAGCAAAATATTTTACCAAATAGATAAAAACTGAATTTCTTACTGGCAGTCTTGCCTTACAAGGAATACTAAAAGAAAACCTAAGGCTGAAAGCAAATGACCCCAGATGCTAATTTGAACACATGCATGCATGCATGCATGCAAAAAAAAAAAAAAAAAAAAAAAAAAGGCACTGATATAGGTAGATATGTAATTATAAAAAACAGTAGAAATGAATATTTTTCTCCTCATAACTGATTTAAAAAGCAAGTTGTAAAATATGTATATAGTATAATGTTGGGCCTATAACATGGAATATATTTGCCAGTAACAGCACAAAAATGGTAGATGGGAACAAAGCTTTATTGGGATATACAAATGACTACAGATGGTAAAGTAATAATCATAACCATGTGTTTGTAACATTTATAGATATATATAAAGAATACTATAAAAGAGGGAAGTGAATAGAATTATATATGAGTAATGTTTTATATGTCACTAGCATTATTCTAGTAAAACTCTGAAGCTGATTCTGATAAGTTTAAGGTTTCTATGGTAAATTTTTGAGCAACTACTGAAAATATAACAAAAAAAATAGTGGAAAATTGTGGAAGAGATTAAAGTTCTACATTAGAAAATGTTCACTTAATGCAGAAGAAAGCACTACAGGAAGAATAATGGAACAAAAAAGACAAAACATACAGAAACAAAGTAGAATGGCACACATAAACCCAGTATACCAATAATATTAAATATGAATGAATTAAACAGTCAAAAAGCAGATATCAAACTGGAATAAAAAACATGAGCTAGCTATATGCTGTCTACAGGACATACATTTTAGATTCAAAGATAGATATAAAGTGAAAGTAAAAAGGGATAGCAAAAGATATATCATGCAAACAGCAACTACAAGAAAGCTGACCTGGTGGTACCAACAACAGACCAAATAGACTTCTACAAAAAGTTGCTAGAGACATTTTATGATGAAAGGGTCATTTTATCAGGAAAATAAAAATTACAGTACCCAAATAAGTATAACAAAAATGGATAGAAATGAAGAGAGGAACAGATAATTCAACATTAGTAGTTGAAGACTTCAATATACTGCTTTCAGTAGTGTATAGCTAGACAGAATCACCAGGAAATAAGCACTATAAACCAGCTAGTCCTAGAAGACATCTATAGAACAGTTACCCAGCAACAAGAGTAGAACACACATTCTCATATAGCATATGGAACATTCTCCAATTGTAGACCATAGGCTAGGTCATAAACCAGTAAATTTTAAAAGGTTGAGATAATGCAAAGTATGTTCTGAGAATCGAATGGCGTGAAATTAGAAATCAATAATAGCAGGAAAATGTTTCGGAAACTCAAACATATGTGAAAGTAAAACAACACACTCCTAAATAACCAGTGGGTCGCAGAAGAAATCAAACAGGAAATCAGAAAACATTCTGAGGTAAATGAAAATAAAGATACAACATGTGGAAATTTATATGCAGTAGTAGCAGAGCTTAGATGCACACGTACAACTGTAAATGCCTATATTAAGAGAGAAGGAAGATCTCAAGTTAAAAACCAACCTTCCACCTGAAGACACTGGAAAAAGAGCAAACTAAACCTAGAAAATAATAAAAATTATAAAGTAATACTATGAACAATGAACCCTCAAAAATGACATTAAGAATACCGTTTCATTCACAGTAGCATCAAAAAGAATATTTGGAATAAATTTAACAAAGGAAATGTAAAACTTTTTTTTTAAATGTTTATTCATTTTTGAAAGAGACCGCATGACCTGGGGAGGGGCAGAGAGGGAGACACAGAAACTGAAGCAGGCTTCAGATTCTGAGCTGTCAGCGCAGAGCTTGACACAGGGCTCAAACTCACAAACCATGAGATCATGATCTGAGCCGAAGTCAGATGCTTAACCAGCTGAGCCACCCAGGCACCCCAAAATATTTTTGAAAGAAATAAAAGATAGTCTAAATATATAGAAAATACCCCATGTTCATGGATTGAAAGACTCAATGTTGTAAAGATGACATTACTCCCCAAACTGATCTACAAATTGAGCACAGTCCCACCTCTTTGTAGAGATTGACAACCTGATTCTAAAATTCATATTTTGTAGTTGCAAGGAATCCAGAATAGGCAAAACAATACTGCAAAAGGACAAATTCAGAGGACTCACCCTTCCTGATTTCAGAGGGACTACAAAGCAACAGTGACCAAAGCATTTTACTGGTATAAAGATAGACATATAGAACAATGGAAAATAGGGGCACCTGGGTGGCTCAGGCGGTTGAGCGTCGGACTTCAGCTCAGGTCATGATCTCACAGCTCATGAGTTCGAGCCCCGCGCCAGGCTCTGTGCTGATAGCTCAGAGCCTGGAGCATGCTTTTCAGATTCTGTGTCTGCCTCTCACCCTGCCCCTAACCTACTCTCATTCTGTCTCTGTCTCTCTCAAAAATAAATAAACATTTTAAAAAATTCAAAACAAAACAATGGAATAGAATGGAGAATCCAGGTATAAACCCATACATCTGTGCTTAACTGATTTTCAACAAGGGTGCCAAGACCATTCAGTGGGGGAAAATAGTCTTTTTAAGAAATTGTGCTGTGACAGCTGGAGAGCCACATACAAAGAATGAGGTTGAACTTCATACCACATATTAAAAAAAAAATCACTCAAAAATCAAAGACCTAACTGTAAGAAGTAAAACTATAAGAAGACATAAGGGTAAATACTCATGATGTTGGATTTGACAAAGGATTCTCAAATATGACACCAAAAGCACAAGCAACAAAAGGAAAAAATAGATGTTCTGCTTCATCAAAATTTAAAACTTTTGTGCTTCAAAGGACACTGTCAAGAAAGTGAAATGACAACCCACGGAATGAGAGAAAATGTATGTAAACCCTATGTCTGATAAGCAACTTGTATGTAGAGTATATAAGAACTTTTACATTATAGTTCAGTAAGATGACAACGAATAACCCAGGTTAAAAATGGACAAAGCATCTGAATAGACATTCCTCCAGAGGTTATACAAATAGCCAATAAGCACATGAAAAGACGCCTGACATCATTAGTTATCTGGGAAATGCAAATCAAAACCACAATGAAATACCACTTCACACCCACTAGGATGGCTAGACTCAAAATGTCAGCATACTAAAAAAATCTTTGAATTTAAACACTTTTAAAAGGGTGAATTGTATGAGATGTGAATTATGTCTGAAGCTGTTTTATAAAATATATAGTCATGTTACATATTAATAATTTCTTGATATCAGATAGTAAAAACAAATTTCCAATTATCATAAATTTATTATTGTTCATTTGTTTCAAATAAGGTACTTATGCACAGTGTGATTGATTCATAAAATCTTTTAAGTCTCTTTTAATCTACAAGTTCCCTATTTTAGTTCCCTCTTTATGTCTTTTTTTCGCCTTGCTATTTATTAGTTTTAAAAAACAAGTTTTTTGTCCTATGGAGTTTCTCATAATCTAGATCTTGCTGTTTGCATTGCAGTGGTATAGTTTAACATGTTCCTGTCACCGCTGTATTTCTTGTGAATTGATAGTTGGGTTTAAAGTTTTGTTCAGTCTTTTTTACTGCCTTTGTCAAGTTGTAAACCATTGATCAATACCTCTTCATTTGGGGGTGGGGGTTGCAAAATGGTTATCTTATACTTCTGATATTCCTTCATTTATTAGCTGGAACATTTCTAAAGAGAAGCCTCCTTTCATATTGTTTGATTATCCAAAAATACCATTTGTATTGAAAAGCCAGGATAAATGCCTTATTCTTTCCTTTTAAAACCAGTTTTCAAAATAATTATTTGTTTCAATAGCATCTTTTAAAGGTGACAAATTAGCTTTGCTTTTGTTTCTAGTGTTAGATGAGCTCATGAATCTAAACCTGTTTCATGTGTTTATTAAAGAAGCTATCTTTAAAAGCCTCTTTGCTGTCTGTTAAGATGTTCCAGGTAGACATTTACTGGCCCAGAAATGCAATCAGCCATTTCTCTAAAGAGCCATGATTCTTTTTAGTGGGAAATGGAATTTGGAAGCCAGTCTAGGTGCTAGAGGTATTCATTATGAGTTCATACTGATACTTTTAATTCAAATTTAAGATTTTATAAATTCTAATTGCAACTTTTTATTTACCTTCAACCCTTGATAATAAATACATATAGATACGGTACTTTATATAGCCAGACCAGATAGAAATAAAATCTATCCATTCACATATTTCAAAGACTCTTTCTGTGTATGTTATGCTAGATACTAGACAGGATCAAAAAATAAATTAGATACAATAAAGTGTTTTCACTAAATCCTTTTGTTCTGCCTGCCCCAAGCTTCTCACAGCTTGCCTTCACATTCTTTCCTACATGTTCTTTAGATGTCTTTAGTTCTAACAAAATCAATAGAATGAGATTCATCAGTGACTTACATAGGTCCAGCCCTAACCTCTTCCCTGAACTCCAGATCAGAATGGGCAATTTCATATATAAATTTATACAAATATTCCTCTCAAAAGTTTTTCAAATTTAGTATGTCTAAAACCAAAATATTCTTTCTGTTCATCATTAATCCCTACCAAAACCATTCTTTTTTCATTCTCTATCTTGTTTGGTGAAAACACCATCCGCTCAGTCACCCCCATGTCGGAGACCTAGAGTCAGATTCTTCTCTCCTAGCTACTCCCCTACCTAATCCCTGATAGGAAATCATGCCTAGGTCGTTTTGCCTCCCAAATATTTCTTAGATGTATTTTCTCTATCCTCGGTGCTTTATTTTATCATATACTCATACTGTTAATGATAGCTACCCTCAAATCTACCCTCTGAATTGCCATCAGAATAACCAAAAAAAATGTAGATATAACTATTCTACTCCCCAATGGCTACTCATACCTATTGAATAAGATCTCATTAGGTCCTTAGCAGTGGCATAAACAAACATAAGTGCCTTGAGCAAAGCAATATCCCAAGTCTCCATTTCCTCTGTAAAATCGGATTATCATTTTACGTCATATGTGATAACATGTTTAAAGCTCCTACTGTTAACATCTGCTACAGAGTAGATAGTCACCTGGTATAGACAACTTCATATATTTCCAGCTGGATATTCCTTTTCTTAGAGGCATCTTAAAATCAGTGTCCCTTTCCGTAACCTTCTTTCTTTGATTGGTTTTAATTAGGATATAGGATTGAAATGAAATTATCTCAGTTCAGTTTTCACATAATGAAAACCTTGTTAGTATCATTGGGAGAGGTAGTGTCCAGTTTTAAATGTGTCAATATTTAAACATGCAAATTCTTATTAAATATTAAGTTTTCCCATCTTCCCAAATTAGTTTCAAGATTAGCAGTCTTCATCACTTTTTCTTTTATCATTTTAGGCAGCCCTCTCACTTTATATGCTAAGAGCTACTCCATTTTAATCTCACATCCTCTGATAATTTTTATCAGCCAATCTCTAAATCAAAATAAACATAATTCAAGATATGATCTGTGTCATAAATAGAGTAGACATGAAATTTGATCTCCATTTCACTTCTATTCTGACTTTTTCTGGAGGTAATAATAGTAACTAACATGTATTATTGGATGCTTCTTAATACCAGAAATTGTGCTAATTTAATCCTCCTGACTGTCTTGGAAGTGTGATTTCCATTATTCCTTTTACATAGGAGCAAACAAGAATAGAGAGATGAAGTAACTTGACTGAGATTTAATTCATTTCTTATAATTGGAAGAGTCAGCATTCAAAACCTAAGATTTGTCTAACTTAAACCTTTTTTTTTCCCTACAACTAGGCTATATACCTTATTTGTCAAAAACATTTCAACCCAACTGCAAAATGACCACATAGGATTTAGCAGCTACTGCTTACTGCTTTCATAAGCATGTATGCTATTCATCAGGGATTTGGAATAAAAGGGAGGGGTGGGCAGGAAGGAAACTATTTCTGAATTACTAGTTCAAATTGCAAACTTACACAAATAGATTTTATTACTTTTAAGTGCTGCATGAATTCTACATTAGTATAAATTGGAATTAAGTAATATTTTTTTATTCAAGAATTTTGAATGAGCTCTTAATCTATAACTACATACATATTCATATACATATACACACGGGAAAATGAGAAGTTTCTTTAAAAGAATTACGTAAACGGGGCGCCTGGGTGGCGCAGTCGGTTGGGCGTCCGACTTCAGCCAGGTCACGATCTCGCGGTCCGTGAGTTCGAGCCCCGCATCAGGCTCTGGGCTGATGGCTCAGAGCCTGGAGCCTGTTTCCGATTCTGTGTCTCCCTCTCTCTCTGCTCCTCCCCCGTTCATGCTCTGTCTCTCTCTGTCCCAAAAATAAATAAACGTTGAAAAAAAAAATTAAAAAAAAAAAAAAAAAGAATTACGTAATTGATAAAAATTTCAGGTTATACTCTCTGGCTTCCAAAGTATCCATATTATGGATGACTTTTTCAAATAGTGTAGTTTCATCATAAGTTTTGTCACAATATATGATATTGCAGTATCTCCAAAATATGTTAGTCCATGTCATTTTTTTATTATCGAATTTATCATGAGACTCAGTTTCCACAGACCTGTATTGGGAGATGCATATCATAAATGCATGGTATACAAGGCATTTCCCAGTCTAATCTTCATCTTCCTCTCTTCCCATACAGCTAGCTATATCAGGCTTTGTAGTTTATATGTGTAACCATTACATTGAACAAGCATAACTTGTGGAAGCTACTCATAATCCATTTTATTTTTGTCTTCCATTGTCCATTTAAGTGTATTCTGTGGTGTTAAGTTCTTCCTTCGGCTCCTTGAAGGGCAAGTCTTTTCTGGTTACTTTCAGGAATTGACTATTTTCAAGAACTAATAAACTTAACTCAGAGTTAAAGGATTCCCTCCTTTCCCACCTCAGTTGTACCATAGGCCTATAGTGAAAAGTGAGGTTTGTTTGGCTTCCTTTTTCTTTCGGTTTTTCTCCTCTTTGTCCTTTTATTCCTCTTCATTTGCTAACTGTGGTTTCTGGCCTCTTCAGGTTGAGAGAGGCAAGGGTTGAGTAAGAATAAAAGATCTTTAATAGTAATAAAAGCAGCAGCAACTAATATTTAATACAACATTTATTTTCTGCTAGGTACTGTACATATATTAGACCAGTTAATCCTCAGAAATCTCTGAGGTGTATTCTGTTATCCCTTTTTTTACTGTTGAAGAAGTTAAAAGCACAGGTTAGTGACTTGCCTAAGGTCACCAGCCTACTGAACATAAAGGCAGTGCCAGGATGCAAACCCAGCACTCTGGCTCCATAGTCCCTTCTCAACCACTCTACTGTATTGTTTTTATATACTGTTGGGAGATGATAAGCATACTTCCTAGTCTTGGCCAGACTTTAAATCAGACTTCTACCGTTTAGATTTTTTTCAAGTGTGACATACATTTTCCATAGACCGAAGACAAAGAGCAAACATGTCTCAACCCATTTGCCTTGCAGAAGAGTAGGAGGGAGTAGGATGGGGTTTGGAACTCAAAGCACACTGATGACTGTCTGCAAAAATCCTTTTGTAACATTTAACTCTTTGAACATTGTAGGTGAATATAACTCAAAGTTGAAAGACTGTTTTCTACTACTTTATTGCATAGGTGGACTTGCATCTCACTTTGGCCAGCAGTATCTGAGGCCTCTACCCAAACCAAGATTGAAATGGTTTCATTTTAAGATCCCCGTGCACATGCTCTCCAAATGCCATTTAATTCCCTGCCTTCGACATCTTTGTTCATGCAGATAGTCCCTGGATTAAGACTATGTCACTTGCTCTGAAGGCATGTGCTTTCCTCCCTGAACCACATGATCCCAATCAAACCAAGCACTCTTTATAAGCCAGGCTTTTAAAGAAACCAGTTTACTATAGTTCAGCAAATCAAAGAAAAACTTTATATACAGTCCTCCCATTTTCTTTCTCTCCATTTCATTCCTATGAGAGAAATCAGCAAGTATGTTAAACGGTGGTTTGCTTAGACCAGTTTTAGCTGCTTAGTTGTGTCGTGGTTATTTGACTTTGGGAATGGTGTATAAAGTAGATTTGTATTTGAACTCATCTTTGATAATGGTCAGATAATTACTTCAGTGGCCTTGCCTGGCTATCTTGACAAAGGGCTTTATGACTTTTATCCTTTCTGTTATCAGACATAAAGAGTCTCAGATTGAACCTTTTGTCTTCCCATGTTAGAATATTCAGTGGCCTTATATTTATTCAACTGGAAAGCTTTAGGTTTTTTCTTTTCTTTTTTCTCCTTCACATACACATTTATCTGCATAGAACATTCAAAGGGATGTTTATGGGATTGTTTGATGTTTGAACTGACATTGCCTTCTGCATGCTCACATTTTTTAAAAACTTTTTATTTTAACTCCAGTATAGTTGACATACAGTGTTGTATTAGTGTCAGGTGCATGCTCACATTTAGAATGTCATACGGTGCCCATTAACAGTTTGCCAATACAATGCATAGATTGCACAGGGAGGCACATCATGATGGTGAGCAGTCATTGAGATCACTGTGTGATCCCATGATAGCCTGGAACTCCTTTCAAATGCTTTATCACCTGGAAGAATTCTACTTTCATTAGGCCCTATCCTCAGTGATGCCTCTTCTACCTTGTACATTCAGAATTATTTCATTTGTTGCTTTCACTCGTGTATGCTGCACACCTTTTGTACCTTGGTTAGGAACATGTCTTTTTCATGAGGCCTGTAAGCTTACTGAGGTCAAAGACAGTGTTTTATTTGTACTTGTGTACCTCCCTTCACATAATAAAGTGTCTCACATCTCTTGAATCCACTATTAAGGTTTCAATAATGTGAATAAAATTGGTTATAATTTGACTATTAGAATCCTGATTCAGTCTTACTAATACTTGTGCCCAAAACAAGGGAGGTAAAAATAGTAAAGTTATGCTCAGTTATAATCCTACCATACCTGCCATATTGTGTACAGTTCTGAAAACCACTTTTTTTTTTTTTTTCCTGAGAGAGAGAGAGAGCTGGGGAGGGACAGAGGGAGAGAAAATCTTAAGCGGGCTTCATGCCCAGCACAGAGCCCAACGCAGGGCTTGATCCCATGAACCTGGGGTTATGACTTGAGCTGAAATCAAGAGTTGGAGGCTCAACCGACTGAGCCACCCAGGCACCCCCCTGGGAACCAGTCTTAAAGGAACATTAAAAAGTGAAGATTGTTGACAGCAAGGAGAGCAAGCAAATTTTAAGGAGCATTTAAAGGGACTAGGGATCTTTGAAGAAGAGAAATCATAGGAAAGAATGGAATGTGATTGCCATCTTCATTTTTGAAGGCTTTTTCAAGGGGAAGGAAAAAGTAGACCTACTCTGTATGACTTCGTAGTTTTAACCAAGAGTACCTGAAACCCTGGTTTTGTAGCAGTATGCTGGAGTTTTGTTTTTTTGGTTTTTTTTTTTTAAGAAAAAATTTTTTAATGTGCAAAAAAAAAAAAAAACCAGAGGGAATAAATATCCATACTCCTACCAATGATTCCTTTGAAGATGATGAACATTCCATTTGAATATGATACATTATTCTGTATACAGTTTCAGAAGGATCTATATACAGTTCCTTTAGGGAACTCATGAATCTCAGGTTAAGACCTCATGTTCTCTTGCGTTGTGTGTGTGGCATAGATACAAATACTCTTTCATCACGTTTTTCACTAAATATATAATAATAACTACTATTGAGTGTTCACTCTATATCAGTAATTGTGCATTCATTTAATACTCAGAAGCAAACATTTTTCCAGGTCCATTAAAGATTCATCATCTGTAGCATCTTTTAAAATTGATGGTTGTATTTTTGAAGCATTTGAAATCTTCTTTTACCTAGAGACAACTTACAATAAGTATTTCTCCAAATTGGCTTTGTTTTGCATTTATTTCAGTACTAACAGTAAAAAAAAAAAAAACAAAAAAAAAAGTTATTTATCACAGATAAAATGACTGATGTACATTGTTGATATTTTTTTACACTGGGAAAGTACTGTGATCTAAGAGAGGATCCAGATCGTCACTTTGGTTGTCATTCATTGGTCACATAACTTTTCTGAGCATTAGCTTTCTTATCTTTACTAAGGGGATAATATAAGCCTTCCTGACTTCACATAGAGGGTGTAAAAAGAGGTTAGGGAGAAAGTGCTGTAAAAACTGAAGCATTATTAGATGTGCTAATTTAAAACTATTTGAGAGTATCAGTTTTTTGTATTTTTAGTAAATAAATGTGAAATCTTGTCAAGGCAAAACTAACTTCTTTTTTTAAGGGAAAATCCAATCAACTGATTGATTTCTAACCATTTTTTAAAATAAATTTACTTCCAGAAAGTTTGTTTCATTGTATTGGTAATATAAATAAATTATTAATGTATTAGTAATATAAATAATACAACAATAATAACTGGTTTCATTTGTTGAGCATTCACAAAGTGCCAAATGCTGTGCTAACCACAGTATATATTGTTTCATTTAATCCTGTAATAACCATGGAGGAATTGTTGAGGAAAGAATCCAGACCTATCACATTCTAAAACTTGAAGTCTTAACCACCTATATTTATTCACTTTATAGCCTAAGAGAGACAGTATATATATAGCATCGATGTTAAGAGGGTAAGCTGTGGAACCAGCCTGTCTGGATTTGAATCCTGGATCTGCCACTTAATAACTTTCTGACTTTAGCAAGATAACCTTTTTCTGTTAAACAGGGGTAATGATGTACTTCTTGACAGAGAGATGACCATCAACTAAATTATCAAATGTGAAGCATTTAGAACAGTGTCTGACATATAGAAAGCACTCTTTAATTGTCTTATATACAAACTATTATTATTTAAAACTATCCAGCTCCTTTAAACATTAGCTCACAGACTCCACTGATAGGAGAGTTTGGGGGAATGTTAGAGAAAATAATATATTCTCTACCTTGAACTTTCTCACTGCCATCCTTCAGCTTTTTTATTTAACACAGTGGCTACATGAAAATAAAGTAAGCCACCTTCTATTTCAACCACTAAACTATCAATTAATGCTTATTTTATATATTTTTTAGGACATTTCTGATTCATTTGCATCCTTGAAGAGCATCTGTAGAAGAGGAAGGAAAAGATGGGTGTGAAAACATTTACTCATAGCTCCTCTTCCCACAGCCAGGAAATGCTTGGAAAGCTAAATATGCTGCGAAATGATGGACATTTTTGTGATATCACTATTCGTGTCCAGGACAAAATCTTCCGGGCACATAAGGTGGTACTAGCAGCTTGCAGTGATTTCTTTCGCACCAAACTTGTAGGCCAAGCAGAGGATGAGAACAAGAATGTGTTGGATTTGCATCATGTTACAGTAACTGGCTTTATACCCCTTTTAGAATATGCGTACACAGCCACTCTGTCAATTAACACAGAAAATATCATTGATGTTCTAGCTGCAGCCAGCTATATGCAAATGTTCAGTGTTGCTAGCACCTGCTCAGAGTTCATGAAATCAAGCATTTTATGGAATACACCCAACAGCCAATCAGAAAAGGGTCTAGATGCTGGACAAGAAAATAACTCAAACTGCAATTTTACTTCCCGAGATGGAAGTATTTCTCCTGTGTCTTCAGAGTGCAGTGTGGTAGAAAGAACCATTCCTGTCTGCCGAGAATCCCGGAGAAAGCGCAAAAGCTATATTGTTATGTCTCCTGAAAGTCCTGTGAAGTGTAGCACGCAAACAAGTTCTCCCCAGGTATTGAATTCTTCAGCTTCCTACTCAGAAAATAGAAATCAACCAGTTGACTCTTCTTTAGCTTTTCCCTGGACTTTTCCTTTTGGAATTGATCGAAGGATTCAGCCTGATAAGTCTAAACAGGTAGAAAATACCCGGACTTTAGAATTACCCGGCCCATCTGAGACAGGTAGAAGAATGGCTGATTATGTGACTTGTGAGAGCACAAAAACTGCCTTGCCACTGGGTACCGAAGAAGATGTCCGGGTCAAAGTAGAAAGGTTAAGTGATGAGGAAGTCCATGAGGAAGTGTCTCAGCCTGTCAGTGCATCTCAGAGTTCACTGAGTGATCAGCAGACAGTGCCGGGAAGCGAACAAGTCCAAGAAGACCTTCTGATTAGTCCACAGTCTTCCTCTATAGGTATAATGTCTTCTGTGTGTTTCATGATGTTTTTCTGTGTTTTTCAAGTCAATATGAGCATTTTTAAGTATCTTTTGTATCAAAGTTTTGTGCTGGATCCTATAGGAAACATTAAAAAGAATAAAACATGATAACTGGATTTTTTTAGATGATATTAGTACTTTTTTTTTTTTTTTACAAGTTACGGATTGGGAACGAGAGAGAATAGTTAAACGATTTCTGATGAGATAAAGGCAGATTACGTTACATATGAATTGTGAATTATTTTCAATGCAAAATATACCAGTTTTTAAAAATCCAGTTAGTGTTTTATTCTTTCTCAAAATATTTACTGAAAACTTACCATGTGCCAAACGTTGGGGATACATGATAAAAAAGACACAGTCTCTGCAACTGAGGATTTAATAGTCTAATTGAGAAAGCAGATGTGTAAATCTAGCACTAGGCTGGAGATATGAACAAAGTGTTAAGGCTTCACCACAAAAAGAGCAAGTTAACACTAATATATTCAAGATGTATTTTAGTTAGTAAGCACAAGTTTGCCCAGGAAAGGGAATGACATTTCTTTGAAAATGAATAAAAGCACAGAGGTGTGGAAGACCTTTGCATGTTTGGTGAGTGGCAAATTCAGTGCAAAATAATGTGAATAAAGTATGGAAGCCTTCAAGTATTGGAAATAATGAGAGAAGACAAAATGAGCAGTTGAGCATATTGTGAAGAGTCTAAACACAAGTTTCAGTTAGGATTGCATTCAACTGCAGATAACAGATCCCCTCAAAGTGGCTTAGACCAAACAGGATTTTATTTTTATCCCATAAAGTGTTCAGAAGTAGGAAGTCCAGGACTAGTATGGTGGCTTTACAGTGTAATCATTGGCCTAGGTTCCTTGTATATTTGTATCCCTTGTATATTTATAATCCACCATCCTTAGTTGGTCAGTTTCATCGATAAATTTATTGCTTCATGGTTCATGGTTACATGATGTTTGCTTCATTTTTAGCCTCATATTCTAGTAAGGGGCAGTGCTTGTGTCAGAAAAGCACAGATGTTCCCAGAAATCCCTAAAAAGCTTCTGCCAGATTATGTCATGTGGTCTTCCTTAGCTATAAGGGAATTTGAGAAGATGTATATTCAGTGGGTATATAACTGCCTCAAACAAAATTGGAGAATGCATATTGTGTGCAACTAGCAGTGTCTGTCACAGCTAGGCCATTTAAGTTTGAATTTTATCCTAGTGGTAATGAGTCTACCTTAAAGGGAATAAAAATTTACACATTTACAGATAGTTAGGAAAATTAATTTAGTATTGGTATGCAGTGGAGGTTGACTAGACAGAGACAGTCTCAGAAACCAGTTACACTAGTTGTATTTGTATGAATGAAGATGCTTAGAGTAAAACTATAAAGATAATGGATATTAAGAGATTGAGAGACTTCATAAAGGGAGAATCATTACTACCTGATGATGTTGAATAAGGATTGAGGGAATGGGAAAGGTTAGAGACCTCTAGGTGACTAGAAAAATAGTGATAACATTTTATGTTCATTGATTTTTGTCATAATTTTTCATATTATCTAAATAGAAATGTCTTATTATAATTAATCTTTTACAGTTACTTTTTCTTAGTGAATGGTACAAAAAATATTGGTAATTATATAATGGGTAGGAGTCTATGAAATTCAGTTACTATAACTTGAAAATCATTGGAAGAAGGTGGGAACCTAGTTTTAAGAATAAGTCAACAAGGTCAATTTGGTTAATTATGCTTGGGTGATGGTCCAAGTAATGTTATGCTGCAAAGCAGTTGAAAAAGGAAGATTGGTGAAATCAAGACTGAAGATTTCCAGTTTCGGTTTTTTGTTTCTGTTTTCTTTTTTAACTTTTTGTTTTTAATGTTTATTTTCGAGAGAGAGAGACATACAGAGTATGAGCAGGGGAGGGGCAGGGAGAAAGGGAGACACAGAATCCGAAGCAGGCTCCAGGCTCCAGGCTCCGAACTGTCAGCACAGAGCTGGATGTGGGGCTCAAACCCATGAATCACGAGATCATGACCCTAGCTGAAGTCACACTTAACTAACTGAGCCACTCAAGCGCCCCTGAGTCTTTTTCTTTTAGCAGTGACCGAATGAATCTCAAGGAAAAAATATATATAAGAGCTAAAACCAAAGGACTGATCCTTAAGAAATAGCTGTCTTCAGGGAGAAAAGAAAAGCCAATAAAAAATAATAAAGAGGATTTCTCCAAAAGATTGGAGAACCAGGAATGCTGTATTAACTTTGTTGATTTCTTGAATTTTGACCCACTCTATGAATTTCCCAGTGTTGCCACAACAAAGTGTACCACAACTGGATTATTTTAAACAATAGAAGTTTATTCTTTCGTAGTTCAGAAGGCCAGAAGTCTGAAATCAAGGTGTCAGCAAGGCCGTGCTCCTTTGAAGGCTGTAGAGGATTCTTTTCTTGCCTCTTTCCAACTTCTGGCAGTTACTAATTCTTGCTTTTCTTCAACTTGTAGTTGCATCCCCCTGATTTATACCTGTCTTCATGTGCCTTCCTTGTGTTTTTGGCACCAAATCTCCCTTACCTTACAAAGACACCATTTCTTGTATCAGGGCCCCCCTACTCAGGATGACCTTGTCTAACTTGATTACATCTGCAAAGACCCTATTTCCAAATAGGGTCACATTCCTAGGTATCGGGGGTTAGGACTTGAATATATCTTTTTTAGGGAGACACAGTTCTACCCACAGCACCAATTAAAGATCATATTCCTGAATTTGGATCAAGTCATATTTTTCTTTTCTTTCTTTTTTTTTTTTTATTTTAAATCCAGTATAATTATCATATAGTGTTATATTGTTTCAGGGGTACAATATAGTGATTCACCAATCCGTATATTACATGGTGCTCATCATGATACGTGTACCCTATTTTTGAGAGAGAGAGCACAAGCAGGGAAGGGGCAGAGGGAAGGAGGAAGACGCAGAATCTGAGACAGACTCCAGGCTCTGAGCTGTCAGCACAGAGCCCAACGGGGGGCTCAAACTCAAGAATGATGAGGTCATGACCTGAGCTGAAGTCGGACACCCAACCGACTGAGCCACCCTGGCGCCTCGGGTGATACATGTACTCTTTTTTTTTTTTTTTTTTAAATTTTTTTTTTTTTTTATTTTTGAGACAGAGAGAGACAGAGCATGAACGGGGGAGGGGCAGAGAGAGAGGGAGACACAGAATCGGAAACAGGCTCCAGGCTCTGAGCCATCAGCCCAGAGCCCGATGCGGGGCTCGAACTCACGGACCGCGAGATCGTGACCTGAGCTGAAGTCGGACGTCTAACCGACTGCGCCACCCAGGTGCCCCGATACATGTACTCTTAATTCCCTTTACCTATTTCACTCAAACTACCCCTCCACCTTCCCCGTGGTAACATCAGTTCTCTATATTTAAGAGTGTTTTCAGTTTTCTTTTTTTTTCTTTGTTTTGTTTCTTAAATTCCACATATGAGTGAAATCATATGGTATTTCTCTTTCTCTGACTTATTTCACTTAGCATTTTACCCTCTAGGTCCATCCATGTTATTCCAGATGGTGGGATTTCATTCTTTTTTAATGGCTGAGCAGTATTGATTGCTTTGTGTATGTATATGTGTACACACATATACACAACACTACATCTTTATCCATTCATCTGTTGATGGACATGAGTCAAGATAGTTTTGAAGGGTTCAAGTGAACACACATTCAGTAATGTATTTGATGGCAGGAGATGTTAGCTATATGTTCATATGAGTTTTTGTTAAATTACTAGTCTTTAATCCTCAACATTTTCTGAATAATTAACTATTTAATGAATGTTACTGTTTTTAAGTATATTTATTTACTTAGCAGGGGAGGGGCAGAGGGGGATAGTAGAGAGAATCCCAAGCAGGTTCCATGCTGTCAGCGCAGAGCCTGACACAGGGATTGATCCCATGAATCAGGAGATCATGGCCTGGGCCAAAATCAAGAGTTAGACATTCAACCAACTGAACCACCCAGGTGTACCTGAATATTACTGTTTTAATTGTTTATCTGAGAACTTAGAAACCAAATATTAATCTTAATATCTTGCTAACTAGGCATGTGAAATAGTCTGATTTTATCACTCTCAAGTATATCTAATCAGTTCAGATTTTGCCTTTCTATCTTACTAACATGATTAAGAGAAGTTAGGAACTTCAGTAGAATATACCTATCAGTTATATAATTTACTTCCAATATATACTCTCAAAGATGTAGACTCTATTTTAAAGCTGACATGTGAGTAACTATGATCTGAATATCATGTAGTCAAATAATCTAAAAGCTGTTTTCCTTGCCTTCACAATAAATGTAGTAATCACTCTCAATTAACCTATCTTAACTTCAAATCTATACAATAAAACAAAGCCTTACAGTAAAGTTAAATTGCTATAGTAGGCAGTCAAAATATGTGGGCAGAAATGTCCATCGATGGATGAATGGATAAAGAAGATGTGGTGTGTGCATATATATATATATATACTCGGCAGTCAAAAAGAATGAAATCTTGCATCTACGTGGATGGAACTGGAGGGTATTATGCTAAGTGAAATTAGAGAAAGACAAATATCATATGACTTCACTCATATGAGGAATTTAAGATACTAAACAGATGAACATAAGGGAAGCAAAAATAATATAAAAACAGGGAGGGGGACAAAACAGAAGAGACTCTTAAATATGGAGAACAAACAGGGTTGTTGGAGGGGTTGTGGGAGGTGGGGTGTGCTAAATGGCTAAGGGGCATTAAGGAATCTACTCCTGAAATCATTGTTACACTGTATGCTAACTAACTTGGATATAAATCAAATAATAAATAAGTTAAAAAATTTTAAAAAAAGTAAAGTATGTAGGCAGGAGTAAGGAAAAATGTTTATAGTACTTTTTTTTTCCATATTCCGTAAGAATACTTCATAAGAGTATTTACTTTTACTTACTAATTTATTTAAAGAAGATATCTAAAAGTAGTTTGTCTTTCCTAGGGACTGAGAATATAATATTTAATACATCCATTATTACAAAATTCTGAAGTAATAATTTGATTATCCATGAAATTAATCCATATAGGATTTTACTTGTTCTTTTAAGTTCCTTTTATTGCCAGTTGCACAGCATAGGGTTGTAAAATTGGACATCCCCAGTTTAGAGAATCAATAAATACAGCAATGAAAGAGAAAAAAGACTACTAAATTTAGGTTGGGTCCTGGTACTCAAAAAGGTGGTCATCAATATCTGGTATAGTTTAAGAAAAAATATAAGTGAGAAAGAATTCATAATATGGCTTTTTAATTATTTGTCTTGAAGTATCATCTTTATGTATCAAAGACAAAATAGTACTAGAAAGTCCACAGTTTGCTATGCTAAAGGAATTCAGTTTTTCCTAAATTTTAAAATCTGCCATTAAAAGTTAAGTGATTGTTACAGGGGTCAGAATATTGAGAGGTAATGTGACATTTTTCTCAGCAGTAGTGAATAAATAATTAGTTTGAAGTGGGCAGCTAGAATTACAGGTAGAATTACAACACTGAACATATAGAGAAGTCGTATAACTATGATTAAAAATTAGAATTTGGAGTCAGACAGATCTAGATTCTGTTACTGGTTTCTGCCACTTAGTAGATGTGTGACTTTGAGCAAGTCATTTAACCTCACTGAGTTTCCATAACTATAAGGTAAGGATAGTAATACCTGTCTATTAAGTATGTCAGTGCCTTCCAACAAAAGACCACCAGGAACATACCATAGTTGAACAGTTTGATGTGGTAGTTTTAAAATCTGAAAATCCCTAACAGTTACCCCAAATACACAAGGTAAATTAGTGTGCAGCAGGCACCTGTAAACCCTATGTTCACATAAGAAGTAGTATCCTAGTGGTGGGAGTTTGGGGAACATAAATATCATTCATTACAACAGAAGTGAGTCAGTTTTATGTCCCTTAAAATGGACAAATTCCTTGGGGCTCCTGGGTGGCTCAGTCAGTTAAGCGTCCAACGTCAGCTCAGGTCACGATCGCACAGCTCATGAGTTCGAGCCCCACATTGGGCTCTGTGCTGACAGCTCAGAGCATGGATGGAGCCTGCTTTGGATTCTGTGTCTCACTCTCTCTGCCCCTCCCTGGTGGGGAGTTTGGGCTAATATAAGTATCATTCATTATGACAGAAGTGAGTCAGTTTTATGTTCCTTAAAATGGACAAATTCCTTGGCTAAAGTTAAAACAGTTTCTGCAAACTAGGCTGAAGTGTCTCCGAAGAGAACAAGCTCTGACTATCAGAAACAGGATAGCCCCAGTATTAGTGTCTTTCTGATTGAATAGGCCTTGATGATGGGATTGTAATGACATCAGCAGAAGCATTTTGATGATGACAGATCAAGGAACATTTTTTTCACAAGGCTCAGAGCTGATATATAATATGATACAATGGGCCATTAAAAGAGAAGCTACCGGGGCGCCTGGGTGGCGCAGTCAGTTGAGCGTCTGACTTCGGCCAGGTCACGATCTCGCGGTCCGTGAGTTCGGGCCCCACGTCGGGCTCTGGGCTGATGGCTCAGAGCCTGGAGCCTGTTTCTGATTCTGTGTCTCCCTCTCTCTCTGCCCTCCCCTGCTCAAACTCTCTCTCTCAAAAATTAATAAACATTAAAAAAAATTAAAAAAAAAAATAAATAAATAAAAATAAAAGAGAAGCTACCTTCTGGCATATTTAAAGGAATATTAAATTTTTTCAGATCAGACAGAGGATAATGGATTCAGTGATCTGTTAAATTTAAAATAGTAGCTAAAGGGGCACCTGGGTGGCTCAGTTGGTTAAGCGTCCGACTTTGGCTCAGGTCATGATCTCATGGTTTGTGAATTCAAGCCCCGCACTGGACTCTGTGCTTGCTGTCAGTGCAGAGCCTGCTTCAGATCCTCTTTCTCCCCCCCCCGCCCCAACCCAACTCTCTGGACCTCCCTCACCCGTGATCTTTTTCTCTCCCAAAAAAATAAATAAATAAACTTAAAAAAAAGAGTAGCTCTGGTCCAGAAAAACCTATGAGTTTTGTTTTTCCTTAAGTGACAAAATGAGATCTTAGGGAGTCAAAAACAATAGGATAAAGATGAGAAATCACATTAGTTGTAATAGACAGGACTGGTGGTGATTAGTAATAAAGGGATAGATAGAGAAGACTACTGAAGAATCAGAAAATTAATCTTGGAAAAAGCTGTTCATTTTTGAAGTCTGTATCTTCTGGAGAATCCCTCAGAAGGAACGGATGTATAGTAGTTTGAAGGATGTGATGTATGTCGTTCTAAGTTAGGAAATGTGAATCTACTGAACAACACCTTGAAATTTTACTGCTAAATCAGTTGTTAATACCTTATCAATTCCTTTCTACATGATACTCAGTGACAAATTTTCTCTGGTGGCATCTTTTCCAGAAGAACAAAACTCCACAGATTTTAAATCATTCAGAAGCTTCTTTGGTGAATGTTTTCAAAATGCAGCTCGTACTTGTTTGTGATAAAGTTGCAAATCTCTTAAAGTATTCATTCATATCAGCTGGGCAAAGGTTAGAACCTAAGATTTAAACTGAAATTCCCACTTGTAAAAGGTAGTCTGTTATTAACTCCTAAGGAGATAACTTGTGGGTCCAAAAGAGGATTTATCTTACTGCTATCAAGGCTCTTCTGCTATCAAGTATTACCATACTTAGGGCTGTGGAAGTTTGAGGGTTTTTAAGTGCTTTGATGATTATAGTTTTAGAATCCATTTACTCCCTTGTTTTGTTTTGTTTTGTTCTGTTTTGTTTTGAAGTAAGAAAACAGTAAACATGGTATTCAATTTTTTTAGCATTCCACTTGTGGGGTTCTTTGCCCCGTTTTTTTGGTCTGTTAAAACTTTTAATTTAGACCAGGGATATTTTCTTTTATTATTAATATTCAGATATAATTGACGTACAGCATTATATAATCGTGATATTTGCATGTATTGCAAAGTGATCACTGCAGTATGTTTAGTTAACATCTGTTACCACACATAGTTACATAATTTTTTCTCTTGTGAGGAGAACTTTTAAGACCTCTCTTAAGCAATTTTCAGATGCACAATGTAGTATTAACTATACTCACCATGCTGTACGTTACCTCCCCATGACTTAATTATTTTATACTGGAAATGTATACCTTTTGACCACCTTTACCTATTTCTCCCACCCTGCCAACCCTCTGCTTCTGGCAAGCATCATCTTTTCTCTTCTCTGTTAATTATGAGCTCAGTTTGTTTAAATTCCACATATAAGTGAGCCTGGTGGCTCAGTCGGTTAACTGTCCAACTCTTGATTACAGCTCAGGTCATGATCTGATAGCGCAGAGCCTGCTTGGGATTCTCTCTCTCCCTGTCTACTCTTTACCTACTCATTCTCTCTATCTTTCAGTAAAAACATTTTAAAAAAATATAAGTGAGATCATACAGTATTCGTCTTCCTCTGATTTCACATAGCATAATGCTGTGTCAGTCCATGTTGTCACAAATGACAAGATTTCTTTTTTTTTGACTGCTTAATATTTGTTCTCCTCATTTTTCTTGAAGTTTGTGGATGATAAGGACAGTGGAGAGTATGAGTAAGATATAAAATTTATGGAATTCTTCAATAATAATACCAGTGAATGTGTGGTCCCGTTACTAGAGAATAAATTGGGATTTCCCCATTCAGGAATACAAAATCTAGTAATTTTTCCCCACCGTTACAGCATAGCTCTTTAGCATTGTAAGCCTCAGTCTGCCCTAAAAATAAACAATAACCAGAACAAATTGATTGCTCATTTGGAGGTATTTAAAAGTGTACTTCATTGTTTGGTCTGTAGCCATGCTTTTTTTTTGTTTGTTTGTTTTAAGAAACAGGACATCTGTATTTTTTTTTTTAATGTTTGTTTTGAGAGAGTGAGTGAGCAAGCAGAGGAGGTGCAGAGAGAAAGAAAGACAGAGGATCCCCAGCAGTCTCTGTGCTGTCAGCACAGCCTGATTCAGGGCTCGAACTCACAGACCGTGCGATCATAACCTGAGTTGAAACCAAGAGTTGGATACTTAACCAACTGAGCCACCCAGGTGCCCTGGTCTATATCCAGGTTTTACCAGGGTGTGTCAGTGACAGCAAAGGCACACATTGGAAATATCCACGGCAGTGCCTTTTAAAATCCCCACTCCAGTGTTGCATAGTGTTGATGCATCTCAAGTGAACAGTCTTGTTTATGTCAGAAGCTCCCCCCAAAATGGCCACTTGCAGCTCCAAATTGTCATTGGTAGAATTGTGTCAGCTGAAAGATAAGTGTACTAGTTGGTGTTACAGAGAAGAAACATAAAGGAAGCAGATGTTTGACCTAGAAGAGATGGCAGTTTGGGATTGAGACAACCCGTTGAGAATTATGATGGTCCATAAGAATAATGCTTGTGTAACTTTTTATTTCAGGGCTTGGCTAAAGGACAGTTGTCATTGATCAGGAACCAGACAAAACCTGATTCTGGGCATATGAAAGTAAGCAGAGCAGTGTTCAGGGAAACAAAGACAAAATTGAAAAAATATTTATATGGTTTAACCTTTTTAAAACCTCTTCATTGAAAAAAGTTTTCTTTTCACTGAAATACAAACTTACAAAGGGGCACCTGGGTGACACAGTAGCTAAGTGTCCAACTCTTGATCTCAGCTCAGGTCTCTATCTCAGGGTCGTGAGTTCAAGCCCTGCATTAGGCTCCATGCTAGGTGTGAAGCCTACTTAAAAGAAGAGAAAAAGAAATACAACTTACATATAAAATTCACCCATGAAAGTGTATACTTCAGTGGCTGTTAGTATATTCACAAAGTTGTGCAACCACCCCCCACATTCTAAGTTTATAACCTTTTATTTTATTTTACTTTATTTTATCATTTTATTTTATTTTTGAGAGAGAGAGAGCACAAGCAGAAGGGGGACAGAGAGAGAGAGAACACGAGAGAATCTGAAGCAGGCTCCAGGCTCCAAGCTGTCAGCTCAGAACCAGAAGCAGGGCTCAAACCCATGAACCATGAGATCATGACCTGAGCTGAAGTCAGATGCTTAATGACTGAGTCACCCAGGTGCCCCTCCCCCAAGTTTATAACATTTTCATCACCCTAAAAAGAAACCCTGTTAAGCCATAGAACTCTTAGCCGTGACTCCCTCCTAGTCTCACCCTAGCCCTAGGCAAATGCAAATACTCTTTCTGTAGATTTGCCTATTCTAGGTATTTCATATAAATGGGATCATGCAATATGTGGTCTTTTCTGACTGGCTTCTGTCACTTTCTGTAATATTTTTGGGGTTTTGGGGTGTGTTTTTTTTTTGTCTTTTTTTTATGTTTATTTTTGAAAGTGAGTGCATGAGTGAGAGAGGGGACAGAGTATCCTAAGCAGGCTCCTTGCTGACAGTGGGCCTCAAACTCATGAACCATTAGATCATGCATGACCTGAGCCAAAGTCAGACTGAGCCATCCAGGCAGGTACCCCTATATTTTCAGGGTTCATCTATGTCATACCTCTTAGAGGTATCTTACTGATACCTGTTTTAAGAGGAAACATCTACTAGATGTATCTTATACTGCATTTTAGTTCTTTTTGACCAGCATTTTAAGCAAACTCTTGACAATGCTAGAATCAGTCCAGAGCAGAGTGGGTTTTATTTCCACCTCACCAAGACTGCACTACCTCCTAGAAGTAGTGTAATCTGATTGTGAGGAGCAAATGTCAGATCAGTCATCCTGACTTGCCCTAGTCACAACCTCCAGTCTTTTTTTGCAGGTCTTTGCCTGTAACCTTTAATATTGCCAGCACTCTGAATAACTGCAGAATACTACTATAAAGTAGATTTTTCTGTGTGTGTCCATGGTGATCAGGTCCAAATACTGGGAATTTTCCAGTTTTTATCCTAGGACAGATTGAGATGTTAATGTTTAGTTCCCTTTTCTTTAAGGAAAAAGTGAGAATGGGGAAATATTGACAAGTGAACGTTTCTTAAACAGAATCAACAATATCAGGTCTCCTAAGCTGTATTAAAAACAAATCAAAAAGGGATACCTGGGTGGTCGACTTCCACTCAGGTCATGATCTCTGGGTTCATGAGTTTTGAGCCCCACATCAGGCTTGCTGCTGTCAGTGCTGTTGCTCTGTATCCCCTGTCTCCCTCTCTCTCTGCCCCTCCCCCACTTATACATGCATGCTCTCTCAAAAATAAATCTTAAAAAAAAAATCAGAAGGATTTGGAATAAGTTGGATAAGTAGGCATAAGGAAAAGCATAAACGTCTTTGATAGTAAGGGAAAGAGAAAAAGACAAGGCAGGCACTGGGGCGCCTGGGTGGTTCAGTCATTTGAGCCTCTGACTCTTGATTTCAGCTCGGGCCATTATCTCAGGGTTGTGGAATTGAGCCCCATGTCGGGGCTGAGCATGAAACCTGCTTGAGACTCTCTTATCTGCCCCTTTACCACTCACACACCTGTGTGTGTGTGCGCTCTCTCTCGCTCTCTCTCTCTCTCTCTCTCTCTCTCTCAAAAAAAAAGAAAGAAAGAAAAATGCATGCACAGAAATGCTAAACACACCAGTAAGGGTAAGGTTGAGGGGTAAGGAGGAGGTGTGCAGGAAGAATATGGATACAATTAGGGATGAACGTAAATGCACATAGTCCTGTCTCCTTTCAAAAATTTTATCAGTGTATTAGAACATAGTATAATAATTGGTGTTCTTGATGATTGCTATGAGTCATCAAGAAACAAATTATATTAGTATTCTTTTTTTAAGAAGTCAAGGCAAATTGTCACAAATTTTCTAGCACAGATCCCTTACTAAAGTAAGTTTGGATGCCTCAAAAGGGATTAGGTTATATTTTTTTTTTTTTTGGAAAATTTTATTTAAGTGGAAAATGTATTCATTTCCTAGTAATGTCAACTAATTCAAGTGTTCCAAAGGGGAAAATTGAAGTACTGGATTCTAAGTTTTCATCAGAAGGAAATTTCATTCTGTCTATTAACAGATGATATTTATTAAATATCCACATGTATATTGTATTATGCAAACTGTTAAAATTAGTTCAGTTTAGCTTTCACTAAAATATTGCAAGCAAAAGCATGCTTGCTCTTAAAACTTCAGCAAGCTCAGGTTTTTCATTTGGTGAAACAGCATACAATAAATACATTGACAAATTCAGTCTCTGATTTGAACAGGCTAGGTTGTTTGATCTCCCCTCCCACTAAAAACAGCAATGTGGGTTTTGTTTTTTTTTTCTTAAGTTACCTTGAAAGTATTTGAAAAGATAATTAGGGACCTACCAGGTTAAATTTGGGATGGAGGGAGCACAACCCAGAGAGGTAAGTGGATGTCAGAGCACTAAAACTGGTTGTTTACTAAGACATTTGTCAGAACACAAATTGGCTTTGGTTCATTAACTAAAAGAGCAAGGCAAACAGAAGTTAAGGCCCAGAGCATGTTAAAGTTGTGAAGTCTTAGAGAAGTTTCTCTACACTAAGTAGGGACCCCAAAGGACTTTCCCACTACAACTAAACCTGTTCCCCTTCCTCCAGTCTCCAGGGGACTGACTGTAGAAACAGCTGCCTTGGCAGTGAGCAAACTAGAAGATGGAAAGGAAAAGGGGTAAAAAACATATCCCTGAGAAGTTGTGGCCAGTGACCAGCCTTCTTGCAGATTTAGATCCCAATTATTCCTTGCACCAGGAGGCCAGGGAATTTCATTGAATTTGTTTAAGTAGTGCCCTCCAGGAACCTAGCAGAAGAAGCAAACAAAGCTTCCCTGGAACAGGGTATATGCATCTTCACCTAAGCAAATCATTCCTCTACAAGTCCTTTTCAAGGGCCGTAACCACTGTGAAAAACAACCAGGGCACACAAGGAAACACGGCAGAAAGATGACCAACAGGAAA
Source organism: Herpailurus yagouaroundi (assembly GCF_014898765.1). Lineage (NCBI taxonomy): Eukaryota > Metazoa > Chordata > Mammalia > Carnivora > Felidae > Herpailurus > Herpailurus yagouaroundi. The sequence goes on along the minus strand of NW_024412402.1, from coordinate 21,380,040 downwards.
ACAAAAACAGGCAGCAGAAATGGCATAGTTTTCACGCACAGATATAAAATAAATATGCTTACTAGGTTTAATGAAATAAGCTTGAACAATAATTACAGACAACAGTATACTTATAAAAAAAACTTGTAGCACATTTGAGGGGATAAAATAGAACTTCTAGAAAAGAAAAAAGTAACCAAAATAATTCTGTCAACCTTTTAGCAGCATATTGGATTTTGCAGAAGAGAGAATTGATGAATCAGAAGATAAATTTAAACAAATCACCTGAATGCTACCCAGAGAGAGACTGTATTGTATTTTAGGGTCCTCCAGAGAAACAGAACCAATAGGTATATATAGGTATATAGAAGGAGATATCTTAGGAGGGACTCAGTCACGTATTTATGGTGGCTAAGTCCCACAGTCCACCGTCTGCCAGCTAGACCTGGAAAGCCGGTGGTGTCATTCCGATACAAATCTTGAAAGTCTGAGAACTGGAGGGTTGATGGTATAAGTCCCAAGTCCAAAGGCCCATGAACTGGAAGTGCTGGTGTCCAAGAACAGGAGAAAATGGATACCCCAGCTCAAGGAGAGAGAGCAAATTTACTCTTCTAACTTTTTGTTCTATTCTGGCCTCAACAGATTGGATGATACCCCACTGTGGTGGAGTATCTTCTTTACTTAGTCTACCAATTCAAATGCTAGTCTTTCTAGAAATGTTCTTAACAGACACACCCAGGAATAATGGTTTACCAGCTATCTAGGCATCCCATAGCCCAGTAAAGTTGATACACAAAATTAACCTTCACAGTGACAATGGTAGAAACTACAGTGGAGAAGAGGATAAGGGTTATGCAAATGCAAACAGAGGTTTGATGACATCCTAAGAAGAGAAGAGAGAATGAGAATTTTCTAAAATTGATGAAAGACATCAATCCATAGATTCGAGCCCAGCAAATCTCAAATAGGAACAATAAAAATACAAACCTAGACATATTACAGACAAAATTTAGAAAATAATAAGACAAAACAAGACATTATCTTCAGAAGTATGACGCTTTAATAGCATCAGAAACCAGTGAGATAATATCCTCAGTGTGCTAAAAGAAAATAACGGCCAGTCTAGATGTCTACACACAGTAAAAATAGCTCTTGACAATGAAACTGAAATAATAGATATTTTCAAAGAAACAGAAACAGGATTCATCAGCAAAACCTCACAAAAGAAAATTCTTAAGGACAGACTTCAGGCAGACACAAAGTGAACACAGATGGAAGGTCTAATATAAGAAGGAATGAAGAGTGAAGGAAGAAGTGAAGTGAATGGACAAATGTAGGTAAATGCTGCTTGCATAAAAGAGTAACAATAATTTATTGAATCTTATTGAATCTCAGTAATTCGTAAGTTGCAGAATAAGATTGTGTGGAAATTGGATTTAAACTGTCCTAAGATCCTTAATGTTCAAAAGTTTTGTTTAACTGAGACTTTGATAATTATGTGTCTAATTTCTAAAGTAACCAGTAAAAAAGGGGGAAGGATTATGTAATTTCCAAACTAATAGAGAGGGGGGAATAGAATGATTATTAACCATTTATGTTTAGCAAGCTCATTTTAAAATGTATAGAGAAATGCAAAGAGCCAAGAATAGCCAAGTTATTCAGGAAGCAAATGAACAAGATGAGAAGACTTGCTGGTCTACCTGATACCAAGATTTAAAAAGCTCTAGTAACTAAAGATTAGCATTAATACAAGTTGAGACAAACAGATGGGACTAATAGAGAACCTGGAAACAGACCCATGCATGAGAGCACTTAGAGCACTGCAGAGCAGAGAAGAAAAGACAGACTTCAATAAATGTGGTTGATTATGAAATCAGCTCCAAGTGGATTAAAGAAAAGATCTATGGGCACCTGGGTGACTCAGTCAGTTGTGTCCAACTCTTGATTTCGGCTCAGGTTACGATCTTACAGTTTGTGAGATCGAGTCTGTGAGATCTACATGGACAGTGCCGAAACTGCTTTGGATTCTCTTGCTCTCTGCCCCCACCCCCCCACCCCCCCCCCCCCCACCCCCCTCACCCTCACTTTCTTTCAAAAAAAATAAACTTAAAAAAATAAATAAAAAGACCTAAATGTCAAAGGCAAAACAAAAATTTTTCATAAGATAATTTGAAATAAGGAAGAATTTTTATTTTTATTCTTTTAAGGTTTTATTTTTAAGTAATCTCTATACCCAACATGGGACTCAAACTCACAACCCTGAGATGAAGAGTTTCTCACTCCACCAACTGAGCCAGCCAGGGGCCCCAGGACTTTTAAAAATAAGACCAAAAAGCCACAGCCATAAAGGAAAATACTATTTTTAGGGCCATCTGGGTGACTCAGTTAAGCGTCCAACTTTGGCTCAGGTCATGAGCTCATGGTTCACGAGTTCAAGCCACACATCAGGCTCTGTGCTGACAGCTCAGAGCCTGGAGCCTGCTTTGGATTCTGTGTCTCCCTTTCTCTCTGTCCCTCCCCTGCTCATGCTCTCTCTCTCAAAAATAAAACATTAAAAAAAATTTTCATGTTAAAACTCTTGACATACATAGTAATCCTATTTTTAAAAAATAATAAAAATAAAATTTAAATGTTTGGTCATCAGAAGAGTAAAAAGATAAGCCATGGAAGAGGCAAAAATATTTGTAACCTGTATTACTGAAATACGAAGGAAAAAAAAACCTCATAGTAAAAAGCAAACAACTGAATAACAAGCCTCAAACAGGCATTTCACCCACCACGGGGTTCAGTATATATATGAAAAAGTGCTCAACCTCATTGGTAGTAAGGGAAATAAAACCCAAACCACAAATGAAATATTGCTACACACCCACCAAATTAGCAAAATTTTAAAAATCTGACAGTACCATGTGTTGATGAGGTATAGAATGACCTAACTCTCATACACTGGAAATAGTGATGTAAATTTAGTACTATCACTTTGGAAAAGAGTTTAGCACTTTCTAATGAAGTCAGATAAACGTAGCCTATGATATAGCAATTTCATTCCTAAGTATAGGTATCCTAGAAAACGCATGCATGTATGTATTGTGTATTAAGTTACTTGTACAAGAATACCCACAGCAGCATTGTTCATAATGGCCTGGCACTGCCCATCATTAAGAGTGAAATGGATAGATTATGAATATTACAAACTGTTTAAACTTCATAATAGTGAAGGAAAGAGGAGATAAGAATACATATAGTGTAACTCAATTTATATAAAGCTTGCAGGCAGTAACACTAAACTGTATGTTGATGGTGAGGGTTGCCAATTACCCTTAAAGGGCATGGTAGTAAATATTTTAGACTTAGCTGCCACATGGCCTCTGTCATAACTGCAGTTATTCCACTCTGCCACTGTGGTGTAAAAGCAGCCCTAGATGGCTTGTGGCTGTGTTCCAGCAAGAACCAACCTCTAGTTTATAGGTACATGTGTTGGAGATAAAATTACTTTTAAAAGGAAGAGGAACAAGAAAAAAGGGAATGAAATAATGATAAAAAAAAAAAAAAAAGCAGAGTGGTTACCTCTTGGAAGGAAGGGTTTGTGATTAGGGAGGGGTAAATGGGGACTTCTAGGATGCTGGCATTGTATTAGTGGAACTTGTGTGGAGGTTGCGCAAGGAGGCATTCACTTTATAGCTGTCTTTTTAATTATACATAAAAATTCTATGTATAGTAAGTCCTATGTCACAATAAAGTTTTCAAAAATAAAGATAGTACTTCCTTAAATGATTGTTATAACATTATTTAATTTTATGTGAATTTTTGTTTACATTTGAATTTGTCTGCTTGTTTCTGAAATTTCTATCAAAGAAACACTCCTAAAAGAATTTAAATAGTAATATAAGACTGTTGTCTTACATACAGTTTATTTTTAAAGATTTCTTTATATTCTTTGTTTTATGGGCTTGGAGATACAGATTGCAGTTAATAGCTTGGCTTATATATACCAAAGTATTGACTACTATCCTCTTTTTTTTCCTTTTATTCACAGGTTCAGTAGATGAAGGTGTCACTGAAGGGTTACCTACGCTTCAAAACACTTCTAGCACTAATGCTCATGCCGATGATGATGATCGGTTAGTACCAACATAGTCTGTCATTTTCTATAAAGGGGTGTACTTGTGAGGCACCTGGTTGGCTCAGTTGGTTAAGTGTCATATAAGCTGAGGTCATGACCTCACAGTCATGGGATCAAGCTCCAAGTCTGCCTCCATGTTGAGCATGGAACCTGCTTGGCATTCTCTCCCTCCCTCTCCACCTCCCCCACCCCCTTGCACATGCTCTTTCTTGGTCTCTCTCTTTCTCTCTCTGTCTCTCAAAAATAAAATAAACTTTAAAAGGGGGAGGATGTACTTGCAACTGTAAATTCAAACATTTTAACTTGGAATTACATAAGTAGTTTATTGGGTACCTCATTTTCTCTCTCAAAGTAAAGAGGTAGCATTATTACATCATAAAGTAGACCACCTATACAAGGTTTATTCGGCATTTTAAAACTGCTCAGGCCTATCATTTTTAAATAGTATCTATATCTAGTATCTATCTAAATAATGATCACTTTTAAGTAGTTTTTAAAATTTTTTTTTACATTTATTTATTATTTTTTTGAGAGACAGAGCACAAGTGGGGGAGGGGCCGACAGAGCATCAGACACAGAATCCAAAGCAAGCTCCAGGCTCTTGAGTTGTCAGTACAGAGCCTGACACGGGGCTCAAACCCACAAACCATGAGATCGTGACCTGAGCCGAAGTTGGACACCCAACCGACTGAGTCACCCAGGCGCCCCAAGTAGTATTTTAAATAGTATCTAAAGGTTGGTGAACTGTGGGCGAATTCCAATTTACCACCTTTATTTGTAAATCAGGTGTTCCAATATAGCTGTGCTCATTTGTTTACGTATTGTCTGGATAGCAGAGTTGAGTAGTTGAAACAGAGATCATGTGGTGTGCAAAGTGAAAAATATTTACTGTTTGCCCTACTACAGAAAAAGTTTGCCAAATCCTCATCTCTTTGCCCATAAATCCCAGGTCATTATCTTAGAGTTGTCCCCTCCCTGCTTCGTATATATCTCCACATAGATATATAAGGGCATTTCAGACTTAACATGGCCAAGACCTCTAACTCCCCTTCTAAACCTCGCTTATCCAGTCATACCCATCTCTAAAGAACATCATCATCAGTTAAATGAACAAAAGGACAACATTGAGAGAGAACTATTAGGAAGGAACTGCTTGGTATTTGGTATGTTTGGGGAATATGAGAAGAAATGAGGCTGGAAAAGTACACAACCCAGAACATGAGGTTTGTATGCCTTGCAAAGGTGTTCAGACTTTATTCTGAAGGTAACAGCCATTGCAGGATTTTAAAATGGGTGTTGATTTAATCAGAGAGATCACTGTGAAACAGAAGGATGTATTGGAGGGGTTGGGGGCTAAAGAGAGGGAGTTATTAATTCAACCTTGTGTTGATAAGGGCCTAAATTAAAGCAGTAGTAGGAAGGAAAGGATTAAAGAGATTAAGAATTTCTAAGGTAAAACCATTTATGATACATTCTGTGATAGTATGTCCTTAGAATGTTGGACATTGTGGACAATTCAGCATTGTTTTTCATATTGCTATAAATGGAACTTTTAACAGTTAAACTCTCAAAAAGTCATTTTTTTCTTTTGTTCATTAAAGTTGTGCAGAAATGTTTATTCAGCTTAAAAATCAGAATCTTCCTCCCTCCTTTGGTCTTTTTTTAGATTGGAAAATGTTCAGTATCCCTACCAACTCTACATAGCTCCTTCTACCAGCAGTACGGAACGACCAAGTCCAAACGGTCCAGATAGACCTTTTCAGTGTCCAACTTGTGGGGTACGATTCACCCGTATTCAGAACCTAAAACAGCACATGCTCATCCACTCAGGTAATGTTGTCTTCCCTACTGTTGCATAAATGAGTACTTGAAACATTACATTTGGAATCTCAGTTAAAAATAGAAAACCGATGTTTCTGAGTTTAAAAAATATGTCTCTGAGAATCAGATAAGCCTAAGTCTGTTGTTGGTAAAATGGTACAGTGTCAGAAAGCTATTTGTTTAATACATTTGCCACAGGCATAAGTATTCGGATTAAAACTTGGTGGGGTGTATGTGTAGACATAAATGAAAGGCACTGGGTATATTAGGTGTGTGTATATATGTGTGATAGAGAAGCACAGGTACAGATGGTAGAGCAAATGGAACTAAAAGGGTATTTATTGCTGTTCTTTGTACTATTCTTGTAACTACTCTTTATGAATGGAATTATTTCCAAATAAGAAGTGTTTTTAGAAATTTACATTTAATTATTTAAAATTTAATTTTTTTTTTTTAATTTTTTTTTTCAATGTTTATTTATTTTTGGGACAGAGAGAGACAGAGCATGAACGGGGGAGGGGCAGAGAGAGAGGGAGACACAGAATCGGAAGCAGGCTCCAGGCTCTGAGCCATCAGCCCAGAGCCCGACGCGGGGCTCGAACTCATGGACCGCGAGATCGTGACCTGGCTGAAGTCGGACGCTTAACCGACTGCGCCACCCAGGCGCCCCTAAAATTTAATTTTAATTCTGCCATCCTAAATTTCTCTGTGCCCTGATTAATCAGCTTTGCAGCATTTTTTAGGATAAAAGATTTTAAATAAATTACATGTAAAACATTTGAAATTTAAGTTCAGTGATCACAAAAAGGCAACAAAATTCTTGTGGGTACACCTCTGATGAGTATAGGAAATCTTTGCTCCTGTTTTCAGCTGTGTTGTCATCTTGCTTTCCTCTTCTGTAGATAGATCTAATAGTCCCTGAGCTAATAATATCAGTTCCCTATGACTTAAATCAACAGATTGTATTTTGAAGGTTTTTAATTTTTTTTTTGCTAAAACTATGATAATTGAAGAGATAATTAATATACTTCATAATTCACATATTAGTTTCTACATATTTTTTCTATCACTTTACATAATATGCCCATAAATCCAATTCACCAAATGATAGTTCTAACATGATTATTATGTTCAGAGATGTTTCTTCTCATTTCTCAGGTAATGAAGAGTGGATACATTTTCACATCTTTTCAATATAAACTTTACTACTTTAATGAAATGATGTTTTATGGGGATTTGATTCTGTTTAAATACTGTGGTTATGTTTTGAAGTCTGTAAAATAGATGATTTAGAAGAATATTCAGAAATCAACTTGAGTATATATTAACTAGTTCACCTCTCCTTCTAATGCCCTTTTTTTTGTTTAAAGCCCTAGTGACTTTTCAAATGTTCTGTACCTTTTCTGAGATGTTGAATTGGAATCCATTTTTGCTGGTGATTTTTGCCTTTTTAAATTGCCTGTTGCTACAAAATTGTAGCTCAGAAATTTGTGAGGTTTGTCACCTTTCACTTTATTTTGTTTTTAGATAATACTTTGTTCTGCCTTATTTTGTAGGAATTAAACCATTTCAGTGTGACCGCTGTGGGAAAAAGTTCACCAGGGCTTACTCGCTAAAGATGCATCGCCTAAAGCATGAAGGTAAACGCTGTTTCCGGTGCCAGATATGTAGTGCCACTTTCACTTCCTTCGGGGAATATAAACACCACATGAGGGTTTCCCGGCACATTATCCGCAAGCCTCGGATTTACGAGTGCAAAACATGTGGCGCCATGTTCACCAACTCTGGAAATTTAATCGTGCACCTGAGGAGTCTGAACCATGAAGCGTCAGAGCTAGCAAACTACTTCCAGAGCAGGTGAGGCGCACAACAAAAACGAGCCAGGAAAACCGCTTACTAAACTCTCTTTCCCTGCTGTCAGGGCGGCCTGCTATGCTTATCAGGTTGCTGGCTGCTCAGTCACATTCCTTTTAAATTTCCACTGTCCATACTCTCATCTCCTGATCTGATACAATTTTGCTGGATCTTCTAGGTATATACAATTATAAATATTTTTTCTAGGTGGTATTGGAAATTTTTCCCTACAGAAGTAGACTACTTACCTCTTGCTTTGTCTTTTTTGTTTCTTGGGTTTTAGTTTTTTGTATTTTCAATAATTAAGCTTAAAGTAATATAGACCTTATTGGAAATTTTACCGTGTTAGATGATTCTTAGTGGTACTGGATTAATTCAGACTCTTTGGATGTCAAAACTTTTGACCACTTCTCTTTTTTTTTAATTCTATATAAAGGGATATATATTTACCAATAAAGAAAAGAACTTCAACAGCAACTATAATGGATATGATTATTTTCAATTAAATTTCCTTTTTCTTTCAATTTAAAGCTCATGCTTTTCATTAATAATTTATGATAGAATTCCTTTCTGATTTATAGAGTATCTAAGGAAGTCAGGTTTTAGTTCTGACTCTACCACTAACTAGTATTATGACTGAACATGTCTCTTTACAAATGAAGAAGCCTGAAGCATAAAGACCGATAAAATGTAAGCTTTAAAGGTCATTTCAGAGGTCTCTAAATATAAAACTCTGTTGTCTTTTTTTAATACTTTATCAAATATGTACATCTGTAGGAATCCTTAATTTTTTCTAAAATGAAATCTTCCTAAACTTAAATTTTAAACCATCTTTAGTTCTTAAATCTTACTTTTCAATAAATTCCAAACTATTCCTGCAGATTTTTTTTCCTCTTCAGACCTGACATTCATGGTGTTTACTCATGTCTGAGTGTCTGGTTGTCATCTCACGAAACCTAAATTATACATACCATATCAAACATCGTTTGTCCAGAACTAGGATAGTGTCATAGTTAACCACTTCTATTGCCTGTATCTTCCCTGTACAGACCCTTCTGTCCTCTGTTCTTCCTAACACCTGAAGACTTCTTAAAAAATAAAACATAGGACATTTTAAGTTGTTTTGCAAATGAACATGTTTTAATTTTTTTATTAATACTGGACAGATTATGAAACCACCTTCTTAAATGTATCAGTTATTAACATTCCTAGTAGAACGAACTTTTTAAGTCCAGCAATAAAGATTTAATTAAAGCATCTAAGAGATATTTTATGTTTGCTTTAACTACAAAAAATGTTATAGTAGAAAACTTAGTAAATGTAGGAAAGTATAAAATATAAGAAATTAAAATACTTTCTGATCTCACCACTCAGGATTAATATCCACTGTTGTTAAAATTTTGGTATATTTTACTCTCCATATTTAATAATTAAATATTTAATCCTACCAATACAATATTAAATATTTTCAGTATTAATAAATACTTTCTTAGGACTAATATATAACTGATCTCATGGCATTCATTTTCAAATCCTACTTCAAATGGAATTTATTGTTTTCATATAATAAATCTAATAGCAGGATACACATAAATTATTCTTTATATTTCTCTATATAGTACATTATGTATACTGTCATTTATGCATAAGGACTTAGTTTCTTAACTAACTTATATCCAGGAAGTAATAAAAAGTTAGGTTTATATACCTCTTAATTAGCATATAATCCAAGAAAAGTTAAGCATAAGTTATTCAAATGATATTTGCTTAAGTGAGCATGCTAATTGTATACAGAAACTCTTCTACACAGAACAAGAAAGGCTGCTTAGGGGTCTAAAGTGACAATGAAGGTGATAATTAATCCTATTGATAGTAGAGTTCATATACTTTGGTTCTGATGGATGGCTTGGGTTCATATTTAGGAAAGCTTAGAAATTTGAATATCCTGAGTTATAATTAGTCAAGAACTAGAGAAATGAAAAATCCCAATCTTGTTTTACAAATCAGGTCTTTTTATTGTGGCTAATTTATTACTGGTTTGAAAATTAACTCCCTCTTTCATCCTTTGCCTCTTATCTAGTGATTTCCTAGTACCGGACTACTTAAACCAGGAGCAAGAAGAGACCCTTGTTCAGTATGATCTTGGAGAACACAGTTTTGAAAGCAACTCCTCTGTTCAAATGCCTGTAATTTCACAGGTCTCCTCGACCCAGAATTGTGAAAGCACTTTCCCCTTGGGGTCTCTTGGTGGGCTGGCAGAAAAAGAGGAAGAAATGCCAGAGCAGCCAAAGACCAGTGCTTGTGCCGAGGCAACCAGAGATGACCCCCCCAAATCAGAGCTGTCTTCTATAACCATTGAGTAATTTCATGGTTTGGCTTCATTTTTGGTTTTTGGAAAGTGCCTGTGCTTGGTCTTGTACATTTAAATTTAATTTAATTTTTTAAACAAAAAAGGGTTTGGGAAAGAATTTCCCTTTTTACTTTGTAAGCCCCACAACTGATGTTTTATTTTTCATGACTGAGAGATTGCTTCTGTAAGTGCACAACAACATGATGTTGAAACATAATTGAAACTATGAGACTTCAGGAGAACCAGTTGACTTCAAGCCTGTATCAGTTTCTTCCACTGTTAAAAGCAGGCTAATGAGATCATTAGGTAAAGAAGAATTCAGATCATTGTTGACCTTCTGAGATGAAAGGGTACACCGGAAACAAATTACTGAACAGAATTTGACAGCCTGAATAGATGTTTACTCCTATACACAGGACATTGTACAATATTTTGTAAAGCCTGTTGGTTTAGGAAATATTTACGGTAAGCTTTCTTAAAAATTATTAGGGTAAATACTTCTGAAATCCAATGTATTCTTTTTTTTTTTTTAAGCTTTGTCATTTCTATTATTTTTCATGGTGAAATTTGGTGTAGGGATAGGCATTCCCTGAACTTCTTTAGTACCACTCCAAATAATCTTTCTTCTGTGAAAGAAGGCAGAGAACCATGATTGAGAATAGCCGGGCTGTGCATGAAATGACCAGGAGTGGAAAATGAAGTACATAAATCCCAACTTCATAGGAACTCTTAATACTGCTTTTCTGACTAAAATTGTTGTTTACCTGGTCTTTGAATGTTAATGCCTGGCTAATTAGGTCATTGCCTAAATCATTTTCCCCTCTTGCCCCATGAACAGTACTCCCTCTTGCATATACTGGCATGATATTATATAAAGGAAAAATATTGGAGATATTCTATATTTTATATATAGGTTTATGTATTGTTGAGGATGTTTTTATTGTGCTGATTTGGACAAAATAAAAGAATTCTCTGTTAAGGCTATGTTCTTAACCCAACTAAGATTGTTTACAAAGTTCCCTGTGTCACTGATACATTGTTTTTGTTTGAAAATATTTTTAGACTTTGACAAGTTTATTAAAAGGATTAGTGTAGTTTTTACACAATGTAAGCAATAATGTAACAGATGAGAAAAGGCTTTAAATTGATCAACTAGGACTCATAAATCTAGGGGAAAAAACTAAGTCTAAAGGAAAACTTAAAAACCTTAAATTAATATCACCTCTTTTGCTGCTAAAAAAAATGAAACTTCTTGATTTATAGTCGAAATTTATATCATACTCTGGACTGGAGTATACTTTGCATCTGGTGCCATTAAAGCATCACTGACCTTGATCCTAAATATTCATGAGTCCATGAACAATGAACTTTTGAATAACCTTTTTTCTATGTATATACCCACAGGTTAATAATTATGAAAACACCTGATTAAATTAGAAAAAGAAACTAAATAGTTTCTTATTCAAAACACAAGATCTGAATTTTGTTTGGGTGCTAGACCTTAATAATAAAATTAATTTTTTAAGTTATAGTGATTTTATTGTTTCTTTTTTTTTTAATTGGCTAATTCTGTGATTGATTTTCCTCCCACAAATGTAAAGGAAGGGAAAGTAAACTCATTGAAGATTTTTTTCAGGTAACATTCTTTTTCCAAATTCTGCTGTCAAGTTTTAACTTGTTTCCAACTGCTTATCTCAGTCTTGAACCTGTTTCCCCGCCCTTTGCTCCCAAACATAGGTATATTACCTACAGGAAGATCAACATACACAGGTTATACTGGGCTTCCATCATTTATGCTTCTTTACTAACAGGATTGAATTTACTTTTTGCAACAGACTGTAATACTTACTAGTAGCAGTACTGCTGTGTCTCAGCTGGAAAAATTAGGAATTTTTATTTTTAACGTCATACATACTCTTGAAAAATGTTATGCCGGCCAATGGATAAACCTCGGAGTTAATTTTAGAATCTTTATATGGGCAAAACAAAGAATAGGTAAAATTAATGACCAGGAATCATTGTTGCCTTCAGTTCTAAGAGTTATTTTTTATAACTAAGTAAAGGAAAAAAAAAAAGAAATAAGGGTTAAAGAAAATAAACATGTAAGAATTGTTTGGGGATTTGTATGATTGAAAGTGTTTTAGCATATCCCCTACCTATCCTGAGAACTCTGTGTTAAGAAAGCCCACAATTTTGGCAGCTCTGAAGTATTCTGTGTTCTCAGAATGTAGGATTACCACCACTGGCTATTCTTTCCCAAATGGAAACTAGATTTTCATTGGTAATTACAAATTGCACAGATTTCCAAGTTTTATGAAAAACTTGAATATACTATCAAAATGTATACTTGGTTTATTGTCTGTACCCCAAATCTTAACAATACAGGTAACTAATTAATTAGTATTTAACATAAAATGATATAAACAAAGGCCTTTTTTCTCTTTCATTGAGGCTCTCCATTTTGCTTGATACACAATTTAAGGATTTTTAGCTTAAACTAAGCTGCAAGGGGTAATTGTATATAGTGTTATTTAGGTTTATTTAAAATTCATCTGAGAGAGGGATAATTGAATGGATAATTTTACCAGAATATATGGAAAACATTGCAAAGAGATGAAAGCCAGTTCCATTATCCCATCCATTAGAAATTACCAGTATATGGGGCGCCTGGGTGGCGCAGTCGGTTAAGCGTCCGACTTCAGCCAGGTCACGATCTCGCGGTCTGTGAGTTTGAGCCCCGCGTCAGGCTCTGGGCTGATGGCTCGGATCCTGGAGCCTGTTTCCGATTCTGTGTCTCCCTCTCTCTCTGCCCCTCCCCCATTCATGCTCTGTCTCTCTCTGTCCCAAAAATAAATAAATGTTGAAAAAAAAAATTTTTTTTTTAAATAAAAAAAATTACCAGTATAACTAAACAAAAATTCCAGTTTAGAATACTTAAGTATAGCTGTCTTTCATAAGGCCCAAGAGGGTAACTTTGTGATATTTAAAGGGCTTAAATTTTAGGATGCAGGATAAATTGCCTTTTTAAAACCAAGAATTTTCTACAAGAAAAGCATTTATTTTCCATTTTTATGCTACCAAATAGGTATGATACACTTTAGAAATGAGCAAAGATGCTTTCTATGAAACTGGGTGTTCAATCTCCTGCAGTCATTCTTCCCATTTTCAGGGGTGCATTCTAACAATGGAAACATCTAGCACGAGAATGCTTGTAATAATTTTCGAAAAAGAGATTAATACTGGGTTTTTTAAAGGTTTTTATAAACAGAAACAGATGGAGATTATCATCCATAAATATATTTAAATGAATTTTTCTTAATTTGAATTTCAAGTAATCTTAATTTTTATTTCACATAATTAGTTGCATATTTAATTATATTGCCAGGTTTTTTTTTTTTTTTTAAGTTCTTGATTTCAGTGAGACAAAGTGTACTAAAATGTTTAAATAACCTCATTCAGTTTTACGTATTAACATTTCAGCATATAAACCATTCCGGCTTAAGTAATTTGGTTCCGTGTTATGACACATGCTCTTTGGTTTCAAAAGCAAACAGAAAAACTTGCATTTTGTTAAAATAGTTTATCAAACGGAATGGACTAGTCAGCATGTCTAATGTAGTATCATTGTTACATTCTAACTACTGAGCCAGACTCTCCTAGTGTATAAATGATTCCCCTGGGAGCCTTCGGAAGCTGTATTAACTCTTTCAGTCTTTTGTTTGCTCTCTCATTTTATTCTTGTACTCCATCTAAATAGAAGCCAGTTATCTTATTTAGTGGCTTTTAGTTTGAAGATTCTCAGATCAATTTTAGTCTCTCAACTTTGTAGTCCGTGAAAAATACATTATTGTGTAAGGTAATGTCAATTCTGTACTTTACCACATGGAGGGAATCATTGTTCTTACTTGAGGAATGAACAGTCCTAAATTGTAATATCGTAACAGAAAGGAGTTTGAGATTTGGTGAATTGATGAAGAAGAGAACAAGAAACTTTCATGTGGCACTTACTCTATTGTCACTCATCTGCAAAATGTGAAGTTATAACTCTGAAATATACATCCAAATGAGGGAGAATAGTTGTCTAGATATAATATTAACTGGGGGGTGTGGGCGGGTGCTAGTAAAGTTTGTGTTTGGAAGCGACCCAAAGTTAAAAGGTAATAAATGTGATTTTCACTATAAGTTATTGACATAAGATACTTTATTTATAATATATTCAGATTTTAAAAGTAACAGAGAAGAATGTATTAGAAACTAGATTTTGTTTTCTGAAGCAGTGGAACAAAATTAAGGAGAGTTCTATTATAGTATATACACATCTATGAGGAATGTTTATAGCTAAGCATACTCCTTTAGCTTTAAGCTAAAATGGTCAAAATTTAAATTTATTTTTTATTTTGCTTATGCCCACTTTTATCTTTTAGTGTCATTTTGCTTGACAGAATGTGGTGATATAGGGTATTTTTTATCTAGGAAGTCCTCAGCAAGATGAGTTTGCCAAAAGCAATAATGGTTCAGATTAAACAGTAAAGTGGAATTGAACCAATTTCCAGGTTCAACTAAGGAACAGACACTCTGTGGATATTTCGTTTCTAGATTATATATATGTTGAAATTTATTAATGGGAGGAACTAAGCTTATATCATTATGGGATGTAGACTGTTAGTGACATCACAGTTGTACTTTTTTTTTTTTCATACTAAACTAATACAGTTAGATATTTCCACTACATTGTAGTGATTCTATTTTTGTGATGGGAGAAAACAATTCTGTGTCTTTACAAATAGTCTCTGCAGAAATGTCAGGCAATGTTATTGGAGTCTCAGTTTGGCAGTATCCAAAATACAGAATCACCTCAAAGTGCTTGTGCTACTTGAAGAGAGCCTCCTCTGTGCAGGGCCCGGGCAAGCTACAGCTAATACCAGGGTACCTGTGCACATAATAGTTTACAAAGAATTTAAAAGTGGAGACCATTGATTGAAAACAATTTTTTTTTTAAAAATTGTTTTAACTTTAAAATTTTTAATTTCAGTTTGAAGTGCCTGGTTTATAAAATCTAATTCTTTGATTATTGCCTTTCTCTTTAAATTGACTAAGTTTGCTGATTAAACTTAAAGCCTTGGGCTCAATTGTGATGATTTATTGATAAAATTGCTGCTTGATGGTTTGAGGGGCTAGTGTCATGACTTTTATGAAATTATCCTTGTTTTCCCAAATGCTGGTCTAACTATATCCAGATTTCATAATCCAGTTAAGCTAAAAAATCATCCTGTAATTGAATGTTCAGGTTACCAAAGTACATCACCTTCTAAGGAAGGATAAATCTTCCCTACTTGAAGAGGAGCTGGCCATCTCCCCTTAACATACATTGATTCCGTTGGCATTAGTGGAAGCTGTGTTCATTTAAAGGTGGTAAAACCTTTTGTGCAGTTCCTAGAAACCTCTGCTTTCTAGAGAGAACCTTTTCTATGATTACCTTGTAAGTGTGTTTTCTCTAAGAGCTTTGTTTTCCTTCAGTTATCAATTTAATTTTCAAGTTGATAGATGCTATGTAAAGTCTCTCATACTGAGAGTAGTCCATTAAATTATTGAAAGTTGCACTGCTTTTCATCTTTCAGGTGCCTAAAATGAATGCCACCAGGTATTTGGAAGGTGTAAGATCATAATCTTTGTTCATTTTCTTCCTTATACAAAGTGATGGCTTCTAATGCATATATTTCAAAATAAAAAAAAAAAAAAAACCAGCCCTCAATAGAGTAAAATTTGGTTTTGATCCAAGTCCCAATAATATGTTTGATATTTCTGTTGTTCCTGGTGCCTCCTGTTGCATCAGATAGAGATTGCCTGCCTCTTTGTATGGCACCCTTGTGGCACCTTATGTCCAATTGGAAGATAGTTTGTGGCTTCTTTGTGCCTCTACTATCTTTTCAAAAGCCATTTTATAAAAATCCTAGGTAGCCTATTTTAATATTTAAATATATATATTTGTGAGATACTTTTAGAACAGACTTTTTTTTTTTTTACTTTGAAATTCCTGTATTCTCATTTTTAAGAGTAAATTAAAATTTTCCAAGATTAGGACTTGTCTTTTTCCACAGCAGCATAATGAGAAAGTCAGATTGAAATTGAAATTGACCATACTTCAGTGATAGAAGAAATTGATGTCTGGTTACAGGAAACAGATAAAAAGGAAAAAATTGTTTTGATGTCACAGAAATGAATTTTTAAATAAAATTGTGGTCTTGTTTCTGTAATTTCATACTTGCTGCTACAGTTGCTCAGTATTTTACAGAGCTAACATATAAATCTGGCTCTGTTTAAAAACTGGAGTACTTTCTAGTACAACCAGCCTGGGAGGAAGCTGCACTACAGTTTTCCAGTTGGGTGACTGACTGCTTTGTTTAGCCGATGCATGCTTAATATTTTCCCATAGGCCAACATCAAAGAAGCCTGGGGAAACTTTTTTACCTTGCAGCATTGATTCCTTTTGGGCACTGGCATTTTGTGAAACCCTTGGGGGAGGGTAATGCTGGGGCAGAAATGTGAATTATGTAGATGGGTGTTTTTATGTCTTCAGCCCTCTCCTAGAACCAGTACAACTCTCTTAACTGTGCCAGTCCCCAGTTCACCAGCTTTGTATCCACTTGTCATCTCATTTAAATATGGCTGTACTTGGTGACAGTGGCCATAGCTAATAACTTCTTGGCATGTTTGACTTTCAACAATAACAAAAATGGTTTTGGATTTTGTTTTATTTCCTAAAAATGTATACAATGTCAGAACTTCACATTTTATATACTAGTATCTGGCTATTAGTATTTTACAGGAACCATAGTTCTTGGTGACTTCATATATACATATATATATATATATTTTTGTGACTTTTTTGTAAACTAAGTGCCGTTTCAACGTTACAATCATTTTTAGAGTTATTGTAATCAATGTGAATATCATGTTTTTTCAAATCTGTTCTGAGCCTATAGTGTTTGCTTTGTGAACATATGTGTATTGTATATATTCTGTATAGTTACATTGTACTGAAATATTAGCTTGTTTGATATAAGGAAAGTATGTATTGAGTACCTTTTTGCTAGCCTGGTTGTTTAATCTTTTTTAAAAAGGTTTAAACTTTTTAAAAAAAAAATCTTTAAACTGGCCTTTATTACATGGTCACAAATAAAGTTGCAGTTTAGAAGGGATGGGCAGGGAAAAATTAGTTTTGAGTGTCTTTGAATAGAAACATAAGACTAAGATTTTTTTCTCATTAAAATATCTTATTAATGCTTTATGGAGTAAAACTTCCTGCTGTTGTTATTTATTGTTGGCTGGAAGGAAGAGTTGGTGGTGTTGGTTGAGCAACATTAGATGAGAAAAGTCCGCTGAGTATGCATGGACCAGAGAATCTTACATTAGAAGGCACACATCAGCTTCCCGGGTGAGGAAGAAGAGTTGAAGCGGCACAGATTCCACAAATACCATCCCTTAAGATTGAAAGAGATCTAAAGGAGGCTAGAGAAAGTCATCAATTCCTGGAGCTATTGAACTAGGTTCAGGTTCTTGTGCAAAGCTACTTCCTGAGGGGTGGGTTGCATCTTTAGAAGTTTCCCTGAATCTTTCTGAATTTGTACTTTTGATGAGATACCTGTTGGCAACATTTGAGTAATGTCTTACAACCAAAAAGTAGAAAACAGGTACTTGGAGGAGGGGGAGGGGAACAGCCCTTGCATAGGTAACACGCCTATGAGAGCCTAAAGGAAGCGGTTTCTAAGTTTAGATTCATCTTGATGTGACTTTTAGTAATAATTGGACTATAGAACAAGAGTAACAGGCAAAGAAAATTATTTCATCGATGCCAAGCTACCAGGATCACTTTAGAATTAAATTCAGAGGGGCAGAGGTTAATTTTAAGAAGCACTGTCTTTTCATTCAGTGAGTGTGTTATGTTTTTAATAATTGTTTACCAAACCATTCAAAGTGAGCAAACTGTTTGGGTCCTTAGTAGCCTCAGCCACAGGAGATATACATAAATGCAAAATGTAGAAATTAAAATAATTACAAAGTGACCTTTGAGCAATGCAGGGCTTAGAGGTGCTGACCACCACACTGTGGAAGATTCACACGTAACTTTTGAATTCCCAAAAACTGAACTACTAGTAGCCTACTGTTGACTGGAAGTCTTATAGTCACTTAGCACATTTTTTATGTTCTATGCCTTATACACTGTAGTCTTACAATAAAGTAAGCTAGAGAGCAGAAAATTTAACTGAGGATCAGAAAAAATACATTTACATTACTGTATCAAAAAAAATTCACGTAAGTGGACCTGCGCAGTTTAACCCCATATTGTTGCAGGGTTATCTGTACATCCTACAGTTTGATTTGCATATGAATTACATACCAGAAAAAAATCCTATCAGAGAATGATACTAAATGTAATAACCAAAGATGTTTGTCTCCTCACCTGAGAGTTGTAATTAATAGTTTGGGCGTTCTCTTTTGAGCAGGAATGTTTGTTCTAAGTACTCAACTTTAAGTTAACAAAATCTACAGGCATGAAGAGTTTAAATTGGGGAAAACTTGCTTGTAAACATCAAATCCTAAAGTTTAGTGTAATTCATTTTTTATATGGGTAAACTTCTATACAGATGATGAAACTGCTAACAATAGGCATATTCAATCTAGAAAGAAATTGCTCATCGACAAACTGATTTGAATTGAGGTTTGAACACCCTTGGGGACAAAGGGAAAGCCAGTTGTTTTCTTAACCTGATTAATTGAATTTTCCTACAAAAAATACTGAAATTTCTATATCTAACTCACTTTATAGATAAGTCAGCGGCTCTAGGCAGAGCTGGCGTTAGAATTATTTTGTAGGGCTTCTACACGTAATCCCACACCCTTCTTAATATCCCTGCCTAATTTTTTCCACAGCTAACATTTCTGACTGCCGTTAGCTGAATGAGTCAGTCTCACTGACCAGAGATCCTGAATAGTTAGGCTTAGCAACACACCAGCACACACTCCAGTAAAAGGACAGCCTCAGGTGAATTTCCTCAGTGATTTTTGCTTTCTAGAGATACTCTGTTGGGAAAGTGGCTTTAGAACATCATAAGATAACAACCAAATAAAATTTCTGTAGACCATTTTACTTTTTTTCTCAAGTTTTTATTTAAATTCCAGTTAATATACAGTCTAATACTGGTTTCAGGAGTAGAATTTAGTGATTCATGACTTACAAACAGCACCCCCAGTGCTCATCACAAGTCCCCTCCTTAGTACTTACCACCCATTTAACCTATCCCCCTACCCGCCTTTCCTCCAGCAACCCTGTTTGTTTTTTAACTAATTTATTGAAAGTTTATATACCATAAAATGTGTCCATTTCCAGAGTACAGTTTAATGAGTTCAGTCCACTTATACAGTTGTACAAACACCCCTATACTCCATTTTAGAACATATCCATCACCCCCAAAGTCTCCTGGTGCCCAGTTAAAGTCAGTCTCCACTGCCACTTCTAGTCCCATCAACTGCTGATTGACTTTGTTTCTACAGATTTTCCCTCATTGGGGATCATACTCTATTTACTCTTTTATGCCCGGCTTCTTTAGCCTTTTTTGAGATTTCACCCATATTGTTTCAGGTAACAGGAGTTTGTTCCTTTTTATTGCTGAATAAGACTATTCCATTATATAGCTGCACCACGTTTTTTTTCTCCATTCATTTGTTGGTGGACGGCTGGCTTTCTTCTGCCTTCGGGCTACAGTGAATAATGCAGTGAACATGGGTGTACAAATGTCTGTTTCAATCCCTGCTCTCACTTCTTTAGAGTATATACTTAGAAGTGGAATTGATGGATCACATGGTAATGATGTGTTTAATGTTTTTGAGGAATCGCCATACCATTTTCTTTTTTTTTTTTTTTAACAATTTTTTTTTCAACATTTATTTATTTTTGGGACAGAGAGAGACAGAGCATGAACAGGGGAGCGGCAGAGAGAGAGAGGGAGACACAGAATCGGAAACAGGCTCCAGGCTCTGAGCCATCAGCCCAGAGCCTGACACGGGGCTCGAACTCACGGACCGCGAGATCGTGACCTGGCTGAAGTCGGACGCTTAACCGACTGCGCCACCCAGGCGCCCCACCATTTTCTTTTTAATAGTCATTTATTTTTTATATATTTTTTTAGTTTTATTTTTTTTTAATTTACATCCAAATTAGCATATAGTGCAACATGATTTCAGGAGTAGATTCCTTAATGCCCCTTACCCATTTAGCCCCTTCCCCCCTCCCACAACCCCTCCAGCAACCCTCAGTTTGTTCTCCATATTTAGGAGTCTCTTCTGTACCCCTCCCTGTTTTTTATTATTTTTGTTTCCCTTCCTTCCCTTATGTTCATCTGTTTTGTCTCTTAAAGTCCTCATATGTGTGAAGTCATATGATTTTTGTCTTTGACTCATTTCATTTAGCATAATAACTTCCAGTTCCATCGACGTAGTTGCAAATGGCAAGATTTCATTCTTTTTGATTGCTCCATTGTATATATACAACACATCTTTATCCATTCATCCATCGATGGACGTTTGGGCTCTTTCCATACTTTGGCTATTGTTGATCTCAGTTTGTTTTCTATGGTTAAGAGTCTTTTCTGGTTTGCCTTTTTTTTTTTTTTTTTTTTTTTGCATGCCTATGTTCATCTGTTTGGTTTCTTAAATTATGCATATGAGTGAAATCATGGTATTTATCGTTCTCTAGTGGACTTACTCCACTTAGCATAATACTCTCTAGCTCCATCTGTTGTCACATAGACTATTTTAAATCCGGGGCAATCCAAGCATCAACAATACATATAGTAGGACTTGTGTGTGTGATAACTTTTGTCCAGGAACAGACTTTCTTTATTGAATGCAAATGAGTCTACCTTACAAGATTAATAAAAATTCCTTTTCAGTATATTTAAAGTTTATAAAATGCTAACACTTTGGGTGCCTAGCTGGTTCAGTCAGTAGAGCATGTGACTCTTGATCTCAGGGTTGTAAGTTTAAGCCCCATGTTGGGCATAGAGTTTACTAAAAAAATAATAAAATACCAGCACTTTCATGGTGTTCAAAAACCCAGTGAGATAAGCAGGATAATAATGAATCTGTGGTCCACATAGGTAGTTAGTGCCCTTCCTACCCATTACAGAAGAAGAGCAGTCAGAAATCTCCAGACCACTAGAAAGGGCTGGAGCCTCGGGGGTCTTGAGTTGCTAGAGCCTTTACCTGTGGGGTGCTCTCAGACAGTGATTGGAAGAGAAGCGAGAGCTGTTCTGCCGGTTCTAGCACTGAGATTCTTTTTGGGCACTAGCATCTTGGGAGACACTCGAGGGAGGGTAATGCTGCTGGGAAATAGGAAATTATGCAGATGGGTGTTTTGTGTATTTTATGCCAAGACCTAGTTCTCTCAAAGAGAGGTGAACTCTTTCTTATGTGAAAAAAATGCATGTGACCTTGTTGTAAAGATGTGGACTGGTCCATTTTTTCTTTTATGTACTCTTACCTAGTTAATAACCTCCACTGGGTTACATTTCCCACCTCTGCTGGTAACATTTTTCTTCCCATCCCTACTGCTACTAGCTTAGTTCAAGCCTTTGTTGTTTCTGGTCTAGTAACACAAACAGCCTCCTAACTGTTCTTCCCTCTCTCCAGGCTGGCTACATCCAGTCCGTCCCTCAAATCCCTACGATGGTCTTTCTAATCAGGCCACTGCCCTACTTCAAGCCTGCCTCCCTCTCCCTCAGACCCCCCTCCCAGCCTGCTCTGCCTGGCTGATTACCATTGGACTTTTAAGACATGGGTCAGGTTTCACCTCTTCTAGGAACTCACCCCTCAGTCCAAACATCAAATCCCACCCAGCTTCAGTTTGCGGTTAGAGACCTGTCTGGCTATTTCCATGGAAGATTTTGCTTAGCTCTACTAAACCATTTCTCAGTCACACTGTCCTATAAATCTTCTCATGATATAGTGGTGAGAATTAGATGAGTTATATGTAAAATGCTTAGAATGGCACTTTGCATGTAGCAACCACTTCGCAAGTCTCATCTGTTATTACAAGTGTGTCTCCCGCACCTGACTGTACTCTTCACTTCAGGGACTGTCTTTGTTGTGTATTCCCTGTAGTTCCTGACACATAATAGAACTCAAAAACTCAACTCACTTCACCGTGTATATCAGAATCTTACTCATTTTTTAAAATATTTATTTTTGGGGCGCCCGGGTGGCTCAGTGGTTGGGCGTCCGACTTCAGCTCAGGTCACGATCTCGTGGTCCGTGAGTTCGAGCCCCGCATCGGGCTCTGGGCTGATGGCTCAAAGCCTGGAGCCTGTTTCCGATTCTGTGTCTCCCTCTCTCTCTGCCCCTCCCCCGTTCATGCTCTGTCTCTCTCTGTCCCAAAAATAAATAAGCGTTAAAAAAAAAATTTTTTTTAAATATTTATTTTTGAGAGAGTATGCGTGCAGAGAGGGGCAGAGAAAGTGGGAAAGAGAAAATCCCAAGCAGGCTCCATGCTGTCAGCACAGAGCCCCATGCAGGGCTTAAACTCATGAACTGAGATCGTGACCTGAGCTAAAATCAAGAGTTGGACGCTTAACTGACTGAGCCACCCAAGCAGGCGCCTGCCTCACTTTATTTTTAAGTAATCTCTACACCCAACATGGGGCTCAACTCATGACCCAAAGGTCAAGAGTCACATGTTCCATCAACTGAGCCAGCCAGGTGTCCCATCTTACTCTTTTTTTTTTTAACGTTTCTTTATTTTGAGAGTGGGGGAGGGGCAGAGAGAAGGGAGAGAATCCCAAGCAGGCTCTGCGCTCTCAGCACAGAGTCTGACACAGGGCTCGAACTCACAAACTCAGATCATGACCTGAGCCAAAATCAAGAGTCGTGAGTTCGAGCCCTGCATTGGGCTCTGTACTGATGGCATGGAGCCTACTTGGGATTTTCTCTCTCCCTCTCTCTCTCTGCCCCTCCCCAATCATGCTCTCCCTCTCAAAATATATAAATAAACATTTTTAAAAAACATTAGGATTTGGATGCTTAACTGACTGAACCACCCAGGCGCCCCTATCTTACTCATTTTTAAATGGAGGTGTGAAATATAAGGCTGTATATGGTTATGAATGAATATTAACTTTCATTCTGAGAACAATTGCCATCAGTCTGGCCAAAATTTCCCCAAATCGTTCTCTACAATACTGGTCCTGCCACCATTTTCCTCCCTTCATCTGGTTTACTGATCCACCAAGTCCATCCCTATGTATCACTTCTTAAAGAAGCTTTTCCAGGGCGTTCTGCACTAGATTGGGACTTCCTATTCTGTTCACATAACATGCTTTTTATTATAATGATAATTGATTAAAATCAGTTGGACTAAACTCCACGGGATTAAGTTCTGTTAGGACAGGTACCATATCTAGGTCTCTTTTAACAAGGTATCCCTAGCCCAGGGTTGGTTAAATGAAGTCTGACTTTAGGAGATAATGACTTGTGAAGTAAAGAATTGTAGAAATAAAACAAAAAAATAACTGATTGCCACGAGAGAAACACCAAATAGTGTGCTTTGGAAATTTGAAGGAGAAAGAGATGGTCTAGGGTTGGTTCAGGGAGAAATGAGAGAGCAGGAGGCTGCTCCAGGAAACATTTGAGCCTGTGGTAGAACGTCCAGGGAATGAAAGTAGCTTAATTTGCCAAGCATTATAAGATCCCTGAGGGGGAAGAGTGGACGAAAATGTCATAGACTAGAACCAGATCAGAGAAGGCCTTAAGAATTTGAATTAGGGGCGCCTGGGTGGCGCAGTCGGTTAAGCGTCCGACTTCAGCCAGGTCGCGATCTCGCGGTCCGTGAGTTCGAGCCCCGCGTCGGGCTCTGGGCTGATGGCTCGGAGCCTGGAGCCTGTTTCCGATTCTGTGTCTCCCTCTCTCTCTGCCCCTCACCCGTTCATGCTCTGTCTCTCTCTGTCCCAAAAATGAATAAACGTTGAAAAAAAAAATTAAAAAAAAAAAAAAAAAGAATTTGAATTAATTTGGTGGGAAACAGAGAACTATTGCACATTTTCAGAGAAACAAGGCTTGCTCTAAAAAGATTAAGAACGACCAAGGTAGAAGGAAGTCATACAGACTTCACTGAGATGACTTAGGGATTACTTCAGTAGTTTAGGGAAGAGCCCGGAAGAAGGTAACGGAAGTAGGGTTAGACGAGGGGTATGTATAAGGGTTTGGTGAGAGGTGGGCCTGTGATCATAAACCAGGGCCTCATTTGAACAGTGGACGGTGTCTGCTCTATTCCAAGGCCTGTCAAATTATGTATTTGACCTCATCAAATTCTTTTTTTTTTTTTTTTTTTAATGTTTGTTTATTTTTGAGAGAAACAGAGACAGAATGCGAGTGGGTTAGGGGCAGAGAGAGAGGGAGACACAGAATCCAAAGCAGGCTCCAGGCTCCAAGCTGTCAGCACAGAGCCTGGCGTGGGGCTCAAACTCACGAGCTGTGAGATCATGACCTAAGCCGAAATTGGCGCTTAACCGACTGAGCCACCCAGGAGCCCCAGACCCCATCAAATTCTTAGGCAACCTCTCTTTGTTTTTGAGGGGGAACTCTCTGTCTTAGGGAAAATAGGGTGAGTTAGGAAAAGTTCTCAGCCAGGTTCCAGAGTTGAGCTCAGATCGAGGCTGAGGAAAGACTTTTCTCCCCTAGGAGTAATCGTGCAAGTAGTTACTTAGCTGGGTGACCCATTGTAGCAGCACTCTGCTTCTGCCAAGTCTAGAGACATTTCTCCTATCCTGATTCCACTTCTTAAAATTGCTCCTTGTGGGGCACCTGGGTGGCTCAGTCAGTTAAGCATCTGACTTAAGCTCAGGTCACGATCTCGCGGTCCATGAGTTCGAGCCCCGCATCGGGCTCTGGGCTGATGGCTCAGAGCCTGGAGCCTGCTTCCGATTCTGTGTCTCCCTCTCTCTCTGCCCCTCCCCTGTTCATGCTCTGTCTCTCTCTCTGTCTCAAAAATAAATAAACGTTAAAAAAATTAAAAAAAATTGCTCCTTGTGCTTCCCTTTGATAAATGTCAAATGTTCTGCTACACCAGACACTATTCCAGGCACTGCAGGAACAGACTCCAACAGAACAACAGCAGTCTTGCCTTCGTGGAGTTTCTATTCTTGCTGGGGAGAGGACTAGGGAAGGGGGTGTGACCAACAGTAAAAGAGGTAAGTAGAGGGTGCTGGTGGGCAGGCGAGCAATGGGAGGTAGAATGGATGGCTGGAGAAGGAAAGGTCTAAAGGAGGTGAGGGGACAGCAAATTTTGCAAGGGTGCCAAGCAGGTGTGTCCCTGCCTGGCATGTTGACAGCAGGGGGGCCAGGGTCCCCACCCACATGTATTTTGTTTTGAGGCAATGCCAGAGAGATTAAAAAGTGGAACAGAAACCTGAAGGAGGTTTGTTTCCAGGCATAATCTGTCTTCCTGAACAAACGCCAAGACCTGTGTCAACTACACAGACACATCCTTTCCTACAGGGGCACTGGCTACATGGGCTCCACAAGTCATGCCCTGTCGACACGAAGTGGCTGTTCATCAAGAGCTGCCTGACAGGTGAGGGGATGCACATCACTGCCCTGGAAAACTGTATAAAGTGCCTTTTAAAGAGATGCACCAGGGAAGGCTTGTGAAAAGGATGAGGTTTAAACAGGGAAATGTGCACATGACTAGAAAATCTAAGCACTGCTTCATCCACCAGTACCCGGATGCGCCAGGGATACTTGCGCATAATGTCTACCCAGAACTGGGTTCCACGGCATGTGCTAGGCCTCCCACGTCCATAGCAGGGATTCCCTGCAGTCCCAGAAGACAGAGACTGGCCCAGGTTAGCTTTGAGGAAGAGTTCGTCCTAACTTTGCCTTGCACGTTGTAAGTGCCCCCAGATGTACATCTGTATAACCTCACTCACTGCAAGTCGAGATGTTTAGCAAGGAGGACGTATGCTCCAGGCAGAGGGAACCTCCATAGCCCCACCTTGTGTCACCGGAGTGCTCCTCTAACCATTACTCCTACCTGCTCAAGTGCTCCCCACCCCTCCCCAGGACCGCTACCAGACCCGGCCTGGAGGGGCCATGGGGCCCTGAGCCTCACCCCTGTAGCACTTGGGACCAAAAGCCCTTTCATGTTTGGTAAAAATGAGTGTGCTCCTAATTCAGCCCTACATCCCCCTTTCCACACGCCACCTCTTGCTGCCAGTAACAACCAGCATCCCAGAGCCAAAGTTTACCCCTCCTTTGCCTCTGTTTCCAGGCACCAGGTATAGGTTTTTCCTCAACTGGTTGATTCCCGTCCCACCTGGGCCCTGTCACTCACAGTCACAGGTTTATCCCAGCTCTTAATTTGTGTCAGTGGATTTTCCAGCTCCTCTCCCACCATAAAGTGCATGTTGGGCGCAGGGGCGGAGGAGATGAGCAGAGCCAGGAGCAAAGGAAAACCCAGCGGCTCAGCTCTTTCCAGCAACCCCAACCTCCAGTGGGAACCAGATGCCTCATCTGGCCCCAGCCAGCAGCAAAACACTCAACCATGTAGTTCCTACTAAACCCTGGAACACTGGCCGCCTCCCTCGTTCTCCCCACGCACCATGCCAACAGGCCATCTTTTAAGTGTGCTAAGTTGTATAACCTGTTCTCAGTGTAGACATGAAAGTGTGGTCCTTGCTTCCCATGAATTAAAGACACAACAGAAGAGGATTACTGATCCCAAGGAGAATGAAAAGTATCTGGGGGGGGGGGGGGGAGGGGGGGTCAAGGCTGAATCCAATTCAGACTCCGTCCCAGATAATGTTAGTCTCAGGTCACAGGAACATGTGTGAACAAATATGCTTGCGTTTCCAGAGCCAAACACTCATCTTTGAGTAGCTGGGCTTTGACAAACTTTTCATGGAACATTCAGTTCTGCCTCTACCTTCTCAAGGTTTCTTTCTTCCCTCCTGTGGTAGACAACCAGACAGGACAGTGCCGTGTGCAGAGTCCGGAGATTCGGAGCACAGCATATGGGCAAGTGACACAACTTTCCCTCAGCCTCACTTTCCTCCTGAGGTATTTGGAATCATCACTTGTACGGCAAGTGCCTAGAACAGGCCTGGCCCATAGCAAGAAGTCAGTATCCTCAGAATGAATAAATGAGGTATAAATGTACATACCATGAAAATGGGTCCAAAAGAATAGCATTCTTTAGAGTTATAGTTAATTGTAAAAAAAACCAAGTATAATATGAACCTCAGCACACTTCCTACCTCTGTCATTTTCACTCTCAGGAATGAAGGAACTCCTCATCGTGAGCTGTTCACGGACACGTCAAGCTCTTCATCAGCTTCCCCAACACCTGATGTGAACATGACCGAAAAGCTAGCATGTAGTAAAGAAAGCCAGAAGGGGTTAAAAATATTTAACCTTGGAGAAGAAAAGCTTCAAAGATGTGAAATGTTCCCAGATACATTAAATGGGATGAAATCCGTGCTCTGGAAAGGTGATCTGGGGAGCTTCTTAGGGCCCCGAGAAGAGAGAAAAGAAAATGCTCAGTTCCCCTTAGCAGTGACCATGATCCCAAATCTCTCTGGTTTCCCATAAACCTGCTCCAGCCTAGGAATCTGCCAAAGACTCCCGCCTGTTTCCAACCCTTAACACACTCCAAGATCATATAAATGAGGCTTGCTCCACATGCAGAGATAGGCCATCCAGTTCAGGAGCTCAGGAAATACTTGTGGGTATTGAAAGTGCCTGCCAGCCTCTGTAAAGTGTGGTGCATTCTCCCAGGGTGTGCAGAAAACAGCTGGCAAACAGCCATTGCCTATGGGTCACACCTTGAGGTGACGGGTCAGGAAGAGAAAAGGAAAGGGCCTTCACAGTGATACCCAAACCCAGCGTTTCCACACAGAGGGACGCAGGAGTTCTACATCCATGCTTCGCCAAGACTCACCATTAACTGGACGGGAGGAACGTCATGGAGAAAGGTGAACCACCCAAAACTTCCTTCTGGACCTCTACGCCTGACCTTTCAGCAACTGATCTAATGAAAAGCGGTGTGTGAGCGCCCCCTACTGCTCTTACCTAGAATAAGACCCAGAGCAAGGATTCAAAACAATCTAACCCTAACCTAAACTTAACAAAATACTTTTAAACCAAATTAAAAGACTTTTGTCTAAAATACCCAGTGAAACAGTCCAAACTGCTAGCCACTCATTTATTTTTCAAAAGCCTTTGAACTAGAACAAAACACAATTATCTTTACAGCTCTGGTTGCTATATTTCTCCGGATCTCAGCGAAAATCTGCCATCAGTGATCCAGAAATATTTCCACCCTGCCAGAAGCTCAATTTGTGGATCTTTTTTTGAGATGGAAAAATCTGAGCAAGGGGTATTTCTCTGGGCTCAGCAGGGCCCAGTACATGTTCCACAGCCCAACAGAATTTCTATCCATCTTCCTTTCCACTCACTGCTCCAAGCTAAGGTACCAGCATCACTGTGGGCTTCTGCTGCCCTTTGCTTAAGCTTCCGCCAAATGCAACCAGCATTTAGCAGAAATGCATGGCTTAGGGAAGCAAGATGAGGGGCAAAGGTGGATCTTTCTGAATCTCAGGTCAAAACTCACAGTTCTGCCCATGGCCAACGACTCAAGGAAACATGTTCTCCCTCCAGTCCACATTGGCCTCAGGCACAGGAATAAGAGAAAGCAGATGGTTTGGCCCCTGAGAAAGGGAAATGCCCAGGGGCTATTGGGGGTAGCCAAAGAAATAGGAATGGGAAGGATTTTGAAATGCTGAAGGAGCCATTCCAGAGTCCAGCTAGTGAAAGTTCATTTTAGCCTTTTCCACGGTGGTGCCTAAGCCAGTGAGTTTATTACCTGGCAAGAGAGGTCCGGGACTCAGCATCTCAAAGCTTCAGGTGGAGAGTACCTTGGTTCCAGAAGGCAGTACGGGATTAAGTGCACAGGCTTAAGGCCAGCAACTGGGGTTGCACCCTTCATCTTCACTGAGGAAACCTGAGCAAGATACAGTGCACCTCCAGGCTCAGTTTCCTCTCCTGCAAGTGGGAGTGATAGAATACACATCACAGGACTGCGATGAGCATGCAGTTAGGTGACATAGATGAGACATTGGGCACATGCTGCTGGTTGTCACTGACACTTCTATGTCACTGGAGCAGATCCACCAGATCCTACACAGAGCCAACATCCAGCAGGGGAAAGACAGCAAGATAACTTCAAACACCCTTTGGCGAGGCAGGTGTACAAAGACAGGTGGAGGAACAGCGACTTCCTCGTCACCAGAAGCCTGTCTCTGGGCTACAGCAGGTTGGCCCAGATGACCTTTAAGGTTCTTTCCAACTGTGAGGCTGAAGGGTGGGATTCTTCCAGGATGCCCTGCAGGCCATCGTTAGCCCAGGAAGTAGTTCCCACTGAGCAACTGAGGGATCATGGAAAAGTCCTGGCTCAAACTGGAAAGGCCCCAGGCACAGGCTCCTTTCCCCTGCCCGGGCAGGTAGCCAGACCCTGTGACCTCACACCTACTAGGAATGTGAACCGCCCCAGGCCCTGGACTTGCCTCAGGACCCTCAAGACTGGCTTCCTACATGTCCCCCTCCTACATCAATCAACTGCCCTCTCCTTGGTCACAAATGACAGAGTGGCCCCCAGAGAAAGCTTGTTGAATTAATGACTTCCTTCTTCATCCTTTCCTCTGGCTTACATAAATAAGCTTGTTACCATTTTTGGTGCAAGTCACAGGCTTCAAAGATCTCATTTTTTTCTAGTCTGTTTCTGTACATTTCTCCAGTCCTAATAGGCATTTGGACAGAATTCATATCATGAAATTCAAAGAGGTATCCAATGCCATTTATTTTGGGAGCTGTTCTCTGAATATACTTCTTTGTGGAGAGGGAGCTTCTCTACCGTTCTCTGCTGGACCTCGCTCGTCCTCCCCTGCCCCCAGCCTCCCTCTCCCAGTACCCCCCACCCCCCACCACA
Organism: Herpailurus yagouaroundi; assembly: GCF_014898765.1. Taxonomy (NCBI): domain Eukaryota; kingdom Metazoa; phylum Chordata; class Mammalia; order Carnivora; family Felidae; genus Herpailurus; species Herpailurus yagouaroundi. The sequence continues at coordinate 21,349,881 of NW_024412402.1, read as the reverse complement.
CACACACCACCGTGTTCTCGCAGCTCTCTGGAAAAAGAGCACAGGCTACGGATGGAAGAATTTCTTTTTTGAGTTAAGCAAGTCCATATGAAGTTCCAGAGGAGAGGTCTGGCACAGACACTGAGTTATTCTTGATCATAAGGGTGTGGGGCAGGGAAAGAGTGATGACCTCCAAGGTGAAGGACGTGTGTGGCGGAAGGGAAGCAGGAGAGCCAAGGGGAAGGGAAAGTTAGGTTTACATCCCTGGAAATTACACACATGCCTCCTCCTTTTGGAAGATTCTGAGACAATGGAACACACAGACCATGGAATGGATTCCGCTGAAGCCTGGAAACAATGCTGGATAGTACTTTTCAGGAAACAATAGGAGGTGAGGGATAGAATAAATAGTCTGAAGCTGCAGACAGAGAGGATGATCGAACTTGGGACTATACCACCCCTCTCGAGAAGAAAAGGAGGGAAGCAGGCCCTCTCTGACCACCAAAGCAGTTAGCGTGACAGATAAGTGGCAGGGAACAGCCAGGACATAAAATCTAGACACAGGCCCCCCCTTTACGTGCAGCTGGTGCCCAGGGCTCAATCCTGCCTTTCCCGATGCGCCCATGGCGCTCCCTCTCATCTTCTGTCTCTGCCACCAGCTCAGAAGGGCTCTTCCCCAGGGGAGCCAGGCCACCAGCTGGGTGGCGAGAACCTGTGCCACCCCACAAGCCCAAAACAATGGCCACTTGCTCCCTGTTGTCAGTGCCAGTGTCTGTCACCTTGTGGAAGATGAGTTTGAACCATCTTCTAGGTAAAATGCCAAGATGTAAAAGCAGGTGACAAATATTCCCATTCCTGCTTTGGGGTTTGGGCTCATCATTCACAGCGGTATTTGGTGGCTTTCCAAGCATCCTTCCTGATGATCGCCCTGAGGGTTCCCGGCCCAGTGACCAGGGACCTGCCCTGAGACAGTGGTTATCCCCCACCTTCTTCCAACAAACACTCTCCTCCCTTCCCTCTTTCAACCAACTGCCCTCACTGGGCAAATTGAGATAGGCTTGTGGCTAGGTGGAGCACAGGGACCTGATCGGCAGAGACGTTCCACCCAGGCTGGCAAAGCAGATGGGGCTGCATTATCAGCCCAGAGCAAACCCCCTGCCTGGAAATAGGCCGTGTGGCAGGAAGGGCTCATGACCAGGTTTGTCAGAATTCCCAAAAGAAATGGGACTCATGCAGCCTACCTTCATTCCGCGTGTTAAAATGTCCTTTCCTTATGAAATGATGGTGTGTGAATAATACAGTTCGTGGTGGGCCAGGGCCTAACAGTGCCGACTCTGGAGCCGGATCGCCAGCACTCAAATCCTAGATGCAACAGGTAGGTCCTAAATATGGGACCTGGGCCAGTGATTCAAACTATTGGTGCCCTGGTTTTCTGTCTGTACAATGGGAATGACCATAGGGTTGTGAAGTTTACATTAAATAAGACAAAGCACAAAGAACACTTAGAAGACGCTTTTCATTAAATGTGAGATGTGTTGGGCCCGTGCACTCTTACAACTTCACAGTTCCAAGAAATTCAAATGTCTGAGAACCACTGACTTAATTTCCTTTACATGTGGCCGCAGGTGCACAAAACACCTACCCACCCCCACCCCCACCTCCACCCCGACCTGTGACTCCAAGCCTGGAAAGGCGAAAAGCATCATTTCATCCCTAAAGGGTTGAGGCCCCCTAAATTCATGCCTGTAGGCACCTCAGAGCCCCTGGGGAGGGAGAGTGTCCTGGGGTAACAACCAGGTAACATTCCTGTGACATACTCTACTTGGGACTTTCTTCCCTAAAACACACACCTTGCTCCTCCCCCTAAATGTGTGTGTGTGTGTGTGTGTGTGTGTGTGTGTAAGAACACACTTTCCTATATGTCGCAGCTATCTACCAGCTGTGTTTAATTGGATGATATTTCACACTTGCTTGCTACCCTCAGTAATAACCCACCTCCTACCCATAGGTCACCTCAGTTCTCGAAAGCTGTCTTTTGACTCTTCCCTGGGAATGTATGTCCTCCTGGGCCCAACGTCTGAGAGCCAGTGTCCTGACTGCAGATTAGGGGGACGGGGGTACCAAAGGGGCAGAAGGACTAACCAGGAAAGGCTTGGTGCTGGGGCCTCTTGATACTCACCCTAAAAAAGGACACCAATTATATTGCACTAAACACCAACTGAAAAGCAGGAAGACCGCTTTCTGAGAACATTGGACCTGGGGTCCTTTCCTATCCCACCTCAGGCAACCCCAGAAGGCAGCACGCAGGCCCCTTGTGACTGTAACATGCCCCGCCCCCTCTGGGTGGTCTGCAGCCCAGAAGAGAAATCCTGTGCTGCCCCCTGATGGCTGCACAACTTCCCTCTTGGCCCTGTGGGTTCTGCGGCTCTGAGTCTCCCCCAACTTCCTAACTGGGCCCTTTCCGTGTCTATAATAAAGTCCATCCTAAGTAATCCAAATGTACTGTTATTTCTGCAGAATCTACATCTGGATCAGACTCCCGGCCCATGCAGTTGAATTAAACATTCACTAAGCTTTAGTTCAAATGTTTTTGATTGGTGGCTAAAACAATAGAGAGGGTAGTTGGCAGGAAACCAAAGAGATGGATCTGTGGACTAAGGTGCCTCAGAGTGATGAGTCTGACTTCCCGTTACTTAAGGATTCTTAGGCCATTCTTATCTCCAGTCAGGAGTAAATGGATTTGCTTCCACGGTCTTTTGAAAAGAACTGACAACTTCATCGAGCTTCCAGGCATCAAATGTTTGAGGTTACTAAGACCCCAGCAGGAGTGGAGGACATACCTGTACACCACTGCCCTGGGCATTGGGCAGGGGGCACTCGGTGAGGCTGATGCTGTTACCCGTGGACACCCTGCTAAAATGGTGGCCCTCAAACTTCAGGGTCATAGAATCATCTGGAACACTTGCTAATACACAGACTCCAGGGCCCTGCCCCAAAGTTTCAGATGCAGGAGGTCTGGGTGCAGCATGAGCCTTCCCGGGTGGTGTGGCTGCTCCCGGCAAAGGGGCCACACTGTGGGAACACACTCATAGATGATGTGCCCAGTACCACCCTCCCGCCCCGAGACTCCTGGAGAGGAGTCCTACCAGTATTTTTAACCCACTCCCCAGGTGGAAAACAGTGGGGCTGAGGAACCACAGTAAACTGGAACAGGGGGTTACAGAGAGACACTGGGCCCTTAGGGGACAAAGGCACTTGCAGAGTGAAGTCTTCTGATGACCCTGCCTGCATTTCTGACCCTGGGAAGGAGTGTGCAAGACCATGTTAAGCCATGGTGGGAGAATGAGGATGCTGTGGTCTGGCACAGGCCAGGCTGGCCTCCCCGAACCCTACTGTGCGGGGAACCACTTCTACAGCTGAGCCAAGGCTGTGGCCTGAGGGGCATGCGTACTTGGGAAGCAGAGCACAGGTGAGGCCTCTCCCTGAATGTCAGCTATTTACAACCTGGCACCACCTGCACAGCGGTCTTCCAAGAACATCTTCTTTCCTCTACCTGTCGCACGTTGGTAAAAATGGATGCTCTTTCCCTTCCCTAGAAGGAAAACCCAACAGGCATGCCTGCACAGGTGTCAAGACAAAACCTCTCCTCCTTCCAAAGGGTAAAACACTCAGGCTAAAATCCAAGGGGCAGCTCGTCTCCTCCAGGAAGTCTGTCCAGATCGCTCCAGACTGTATCTTCCTCCCTTTGGTTCCCAAAACTCATGGAGGGCAAAGACAAATAGGTATTAACAATATTAACAAATAGGTATTAGCATCTTCTAGGAGCCAGGCCTAAGCCAGGCATACGGTGATGAGCAAACACTGCCCTGTCTTTGTTCATGACACTGACCATCTGATTTCTCTTCCTAGGACCCTCCTTTCCCCCAGCCCCAGCTTGTATAGTGCCTTGGCATACAGAAGGTCCTCCAGTGTCCCTTCGGGAACTCCCTAAGCCCTCCCTAGATCACTGATGCTGTCCCTCTGTGTCACTCCAAGCAAGGAGAGAGAATATTTTAAATTAATAAGTATGTAAAAGTCAAAGAAGGTGCACTGGAGATGTGAGAACGCTTAAGCAAGGCATCATCCCTTCTGCTAGGCTCAGGGACCACCCGCTCAGACCACACTGGACAGCCTCGAGTTCATGCACACCCTCATGTCTGCATGTACAAGCACGCACACACACACGTGCATACACACACCTCATCTGACCACCTCCCCACCTAAGGGAAAGCCCTACTTCCTCTTTTCATCTGGGGACACAGCGCCTCCCTCTCCTAGGGTGCCGAGGTTGGGCCACAAACCCTTCCCACCTCATACCTCACTCCTAGCCCCTCTCTGTCGTATACACCACCTTTCAGGGCACCAGGCCCTGCTCTCAGAAGCAAAACATAGCCCCTTGCTGACCTCTGCTCTTGGTCTGATTTCAGGGTCTGTGCTGAATGGAATTTAAACCCAGTTTCTTGCAGCTGGGGTTAGGAGGAAGGAGGAAGGAGAGCCCATCAACTCCAGGAAGAAAAATATTTACCTAAAAACAAAGTTTACTCATACACACAAACTCACACACTGAACACCCCCCCCACCCC